>NW_009608810.1:16671-31201 GCF_000690535.1 Cariama cristata
GGGTTCATCTTGATGATGTGTTTGGGAGCTGACAGATAACTTCCCCTGACTCCATAGAGTTGAGGTTATGGTAGCTTTGCATTTAGGTGGGGAGATTTGTTTGGGATCTTGTTGAGCAGAAGGAATCGTCAGGAACTACTTGGAAGCTCCCCAAAGGGCAGTGATGTCCAGAAAGCTGAGGAAGAGCTCAATAAATTAATGTTTATTGTGGCAATACCTAAAAGCCTCCGTCGGGCAATGCTCTTTAGACAGGGGAGGAAAGAGAGAGGTTGTCTCCATTCTAAAAGAAGAATTTACAATCTGAATTCAGGATAGGGAAACAGAGTAATTTGGAAGTGAAATCTGGCCTGTTACTTGTTGACTGTTAGGAGAACATAGTAGTGTATCAACAGGTCAAATATGAACATTATCCTTGCCCTGACAAGTTTGTTATCCAGTTGGATTTTAATACAGCTGGAGAAGCGATCATCTGGAGCAAGTGCTTCAGAAAGCACGTTTGGTAGAACGGCAGTACGGTGAGAGCAGGCTTGGGGTGGGCTGTGCTTGGGGTGGTGAGGGTATGGGGGACACAGGGTGCGATGGCTGACTGAGGGATGTGGACTCCATCCAGAACCGCAGCTGATGCAGAAATTGTCAGGATGGGAACAGAGAGGCTGCGTCTATTTTGGTGGCCTCAGGAGGGCTTTCAAGTTAGTGGGTCTGTGGGTATACCTTGGCCACATCCCAAACCACAAGGGACAAGAGCTGGATGCTCCCTGGTAAACGCCGTGGCATACAAATACATTCACTCCCCTCTGCGCTCTGGTTTCTGTGGGAAGGAAATCCAGGAGTATGGGCTGGCAGACAAGCACGGCACACACCAGCCAGGTCCCCAGCATGCTGACTCCTGATGGTACGCATAGGCAAGAGGAAGAAAGGATGGCTTTACACAAAGCCTGGGCTGCAGGTCAGGGTGGTATAGGGCAGGTCTGTGAGCGTGTTCCTGGCTGGCTTTAGAGGTGAGAGGTAGAAGCTTTGAACCTCATCTGTTACTGCTGCTTGTGGAAAGGCTTTATTCCTGAAAACTGCTTGAAAATGTCTTTCTTCAAGGAAAGGGAGCTTGTGATATTTAGTCAATGCCTATGAAGTGACTGCATTAGCACCCTGCATGTAGCTCTTGGAGCGTCTCCGTTCCTAAATACTTAGGTATTGCGACTGGAATTACTCATGCACAGGCTACCCTCCCCAAAACAGCTCCATGTCCACCCTGACTCTTGCCTACTGCATTTCTAACCCAGATCACTCTTGGATCTGGTCTAGCTTTTTCTCTCTTATTCAGCTCTGTTGGTGAAGGACTTCAGTAGTATTTGGTTTTCATATCTAGGTCCCTTAGCATGAATGTGGTTAGCCTGTGTGAGAGCACCATATAAATAAAGCTGACCTCATTTCCCATCTTATATAGGGCAAGTGAAGTGGTGTAGTAAGTGCACACCCACAGCTGAGGTCCTGAATCTTAATTGTAACAGGCTAGTGAAAGATCACAGGATCACAGAGTGGTTTGGGTTGGAAGGGACCTTTAAAGATTGTCTAGTCCAGCCCCTGTCCCATGGGCCGGGACATCTTTCATTAGATCAGGTTGCTCAAATCCCAATGGAGAGATGGATGATGGATGATAGAGAGATGGATGGCCTACAGACAGGGGCTGGAGTCTGTGCTTACTGAATTTGATTTTTCTTCATTGCTGAACTTTTTTATTTTTTTTCCCCCTATTTTCTTTAATAAGTGTCAGACCTTATTGCTTGGTATTGGCATTTCTGCAATAGATAATGGCAACATAAACAGGGCAGCAGAGAGGTAGGACTGCAGTCCATGTATCAGCAAAGGTCTCAGAAGTCAGAATCATTTCAGATACAGAAAAAATTGATAAAATCCTCTCAGAGATCCAGATCTTAAGCAAACTTTACTCAGCACCGCCTTCATGATGTTAGTCACTGTGGCAAGAGAGCTCAAAGTGAAGCCTGTGCCAGCCCAACTTCATATTTAAACAGTCCTTCTGCACGTCTGCCTGGGCTTGGGGATTTCTTACAGTCCCTGGGTTTGGATGAGGCTTGCTGTGCCGTGTGTGCATGCCTCAGACGCTGTATGGTTTTTGAGGAAACCACGTACAAAACGCAGTAGTTTCAAACAGATTTTCTTGTTAAACAAGGCAACACTCACTGCATCCATCTGAAGTTTGATTTTAAGCTCAAAGAAAAACTTAGGGGTGCGTCGAGCCTGACGCAGAAAGAGCAGAACACCCTGGCACGTGCCTTCCCCGTCCAAGCCAGATTACACACAGCTTCTTTTAAGGGACTAACCCCAAAGTGGGGATTAGGCACAACAGGCTTTTGAACAGTCCCTAGTGCAATCTGGAAGCACTTCTCCTGCCCTGCTTTCCTATTTTCTAAAAAACACCCTGTATGTTTATTCATGCCTTGTAGGTACCCTTGTAGTTGAGACGTAAGGATACATTCTGCCATTAATGAGTTAGGAGCGCTTTCTGCAGCTGCAGAGACCCTAAAACCGCCCTGAGAGACACAGCCTGCATCTCCATCAGTGCGTATTCAGAAGTTCACCAACAATGCTTCTATTGTCAAAACAGACAGCCGTTTCCCCAGCCACATCATGTTAATAAGGGGGATGGAAGATCATTATGTGAAGAACTGCACAACTGACTGGCCATGACAGCTCACCCTGGCACGTACCGGAGTGTGTGGGCATGAGAACGTGACAGTGCTTTTTTTTTTTTTTTTTTTTTCTGCTAAACTCCATCAAGGAGGAGCCTGGCCTAGAAGCCTCTAAGCCTTGCTGGTTGCAAGCCAGCATCAAGGGCGTGCAGGCTGCGCTGAAGCAGAAGGTCCCACCGACTAAGATGAGCAAAAAGAGAGCAGGTACTTACTGTCCCACAAGCAGGCAGCATGTAAAACCATACCTTTCCTCATAAGCCCGAACCCCCCAAGAATATTTTACCTTTGGGCAGCAAAGATGAAACTATTAAATAGTCTTTGGGAGGGGAAGGAAAGTAAGACATACGACTGCCACTTAAAGACTTTTGAGATATTCATAAAAGCTGTAAATGTAGCACCACAACAACTGGGAACTGCATTCTCCAGGGGAAGCCATGTGAGAGAAGAGCATCAGGACTGCAGTGCTTCCAGCGTTAGACTGTGAGGTTTAAAGGAACTACCTCTAGCTGCTTATCCTAAAACCAGAGCCCTGCCCTGGAAGGTTAAGAATGAGCACAGTCTTCCCCCTGAGAGGGAATTTCCATGAGAGCAAGGAACAGACAGCATCCTCGCCCGCTGCCAGATAAGCTGGAAAGAAGGGCATTAATTCACAAGCAGGGACTTTTAGGCTTTCAGTTCTCCCGGTTACACATTTAAAAGGTCTCAAAGGTGTACCACTTCCTTTCTTGCCCTCGGAAAAGAAACCGGCTATGCTTCAGCTTTGCAGCTGCATTGATGCTATCCCAAAAGGACCTGAATGTGTGAAAGAAAAAGATCACCATTGGGTAAAGTATTTTTAAACAATCAAGACTGGATTCCTCAGGGATAGTCTGGATGTTTGTTCCCAGCAGGCATGAAAAGCTGTGGCCAAAACCTCTCGTGCAGTGACTGCAGAGTATGACCCTTATCAGTAATTGCCTTGGTCAGCAATGATAATGAAGTAAGCAAACACCTGAAATGGAAACATGCTTTTTTTTTTTAAGTGACAATCTCCATGGCTGTGTGTAGGAGTAAGGAGGAATTAGAAGCAGCTTTCCTTGAGTATGTGGTATACTTACATTGCAGGTATCACTTCTGGGTAGGTGGGAAAAAAACAGACGGAGAAAAACCAGTCCAGCTCCTGGGCTTCTGTCTGACACGTTTCTGTTCCAGCTCTGCTCCCGTGGTTGTGCAAACGAACCTTTTGCCTGGCATAGATGGCAAGATGCCAACCCAGAATCAATATGCATATTTAAATTTCTTGACGTTTCTTTCAAGAGATTGCCCATGAACCAGTTACTTAGGAAGAGGGATGGAGAAAGATGCTGGGGAACCAGTAACTCAGAGATTTTTTTTTCTTACCGTTAGACACTTCCCTAATTTAATATGAAATCTGACAGCAAACATCAGCAGTCAGTGATGCTTCTCGTGGCAGTGGTGGTGTAGTAAAACCAACGTCAAACCCAGTCCATTCCAGGCAACTCAACCTTTTGCAAGGTGTCTCCTGTCGGTGAGCAGAGGGTTTGCGCTGCACGCTCTAGGAAAGTACACGTATATTTTAAGTAGTTTTTAAGAACTGTGCTGTTGTATTTCTGCTGCAAACGGTCTTCCATGTTTTGCTGCTTGATACTAGTTTCTTTAATTGCAGCTTGTTGTGTAACTGTAAAAAGAGGTTTGAAACGAGCTAAGGTAATCTCTCCAGCAATGTGGAGCACTTTGATTTGGGCTGAGGCAGCTCATTGCTCAGTACAACTTCCATGTCATGACCAACACTTGCTGAACAATGTCGCTAAAACTGTTTTCTCCTCACTCTCCCAGGTTGCCCCTCTACCTGGCTTCTCTTTTCATAAGTCTCCTCTTCCTCTTGGTGAATTTAACATGTGCAGTATTGGTGAGGACACAGAATTCAGAGAGAAAAGTCATTGTCTCTGTCCGGGTGGCAATTAATGACACGTTGTTTGTGCTGTGTGCTGTTTCACTCTCCATCTGCCTGTATAAGATTTCCAAGATGTCTTTAGCCAACATTTACTTGGAGTCCAAGGTAAGGTACATTTTCAGTTCTTTTCAAGTACCTTCTGAGAGACCAGGGCAGTGCGAGGCAAAGCCACACAGTTCTGTAGATCCCCTGAGAGCTGGAGGCCTTCAGCTTCACAGCTCGCACTGTGCTGGCCAGCCTGTTCGATACATGCATTAAATACTAAGTGGTAGCAAGGGTGCTTTTGGCTAACACCGGTGACCCCAGAATATGTATTTTTGAGGCAGAGTTTACAGAACTTACTGGCTGGAGTTTCTCACAGGTTTTTTTCGAGTGGATACTGCTTTCTCCAGGTCCCCGTCTGCAGACCGCTTCATTTCCGTACTGCTACATAGAAGTGGTCTGTACTTCAGGATCCTTCAGCTTGTCAAATTATTGACTGATTAAATTAACTGTTTAAGGTAACAGCATGCCGAAGATAAGCCAGACAGAGGAATATGAATCTCCCTTTATACATTTGCATGCTGTCCTATAGATAATGAGTTTTAAAAGTCTTAACACCTTATAATTTAGCAAAGTGGGGAGAAGGGGAAAAAAGTCTCTCCTATTATCTACAAAATGTTCTTTGAAGAAATATCATTGGGTTTACAGCTTTGGACGCATTTAGTAGTCAAGGTGCTGGGTGGTATTACATAAGCATGCAGTATTTATTCTAAAATAAGTGAAGATGTTTTGTATCTATAAATAATGAAACAGGGCTTTCAAAGGTCCTTGCATTTGCAGTAGATGATCACTAAATCTTAAATTATTAGTTTAACCAATAGCACATTACCATTACCACAAGAAACCCTTAAAAACAGTACGTTTCAGCTGCTATTTAGAAAATCTTATAATAAAATTCTTCTCTCCATTTACTTAATCAGATGAAAGGAGTACTTTTTCTGTTTAATTAAATCTGGCCATACTGCACAACAACTGAAAGTTCAGGGCTGAATAGAAGATTTAAAAACACAGCTTAGTTTGTTTTATTTCTTTCAAGCTTGTCATTTGCTGACCAAAGGGCATGGGCGATGGATTATTTTTCCTAGTAGGAAAAGTTTTTCTACCGCTGCAAATCACAGAAGCGTAAATCTCTGTAACAAAGCAGTGTTAACCCAAGGGAGGCTTTGGTAGATTACTTGGTTCCGTTTCCTCCTCCTGCAGGAAACCTGAGCTTCTTTACTTCAAGCTATTTCACAAAACCCAAACAACCTCTAACATTATTGCAGACAGGAAAGGACAGAACACTCGGCTGATGAAAGTTTGAATGTGGAAGTGAGAATTAAAGAGCGTTTCGCTCCTTCCCACTGACCTGAAATGGGAGGTCCTCTGGGGACTTCCAGTAGGGTTTGGCTGCACATGCTTAGGGATGCAGACGGCTGGAGCTGACAGCGAAAAAAGGTCCTGGTTGAATCTGCTACTGTTGGGCTGGAAAAACTAGCTAAAGAAGAGAAATCCATTCTCTGCAGTGATATGATAGAAGCAGCGTTGGAGATAAGGTGTGCTCTGCGGTGCATGTAGGTAGGCATCGGTACTGGCAGCCTTTTATTTGCATCTCCCATCTGCTGGCACGTTATCTTCTGACCACACGTGAAAACGCCTTCACCCCCATGACCTGGCATGGGGACCTGGCTGGTTCTCTGTGCCAGGGCTACGACAGCACCGAGGAGGTGACAGCCCTGCCCTGAGGGACCAGTTCTGTACTGGCCAGAGGCATCGTGTAGTGGGACACACTACCAACTTGGGGCTCCCCTCTCTTTTCTATAGGGGCCTGTGACTGGAAAAGGATTCCTCTGGCTTTTACTGCTGTGCTCTCCCTTCCCCAGTCCGCTAAGTATATTTGACTGGCAGCAAAACCGGGACACTTTTACCCCCTTTTTTGCATTTGCTAGGATTGAAGTTTGTTAAATCTGCCGCATATTTAACTATTAACTACTAAAGAATGACAGCTATGTAGTGAAACCTGTAGAGGGAAATACCGGCCCCATTCTGCTCTTCACTTCTGCTCTCCCCAGGCCGTCAGTGGGTAGGGGATGTGCCAGTCAGCACCTCCTCTCTGCCCTCTCACCCGGGGTTTCCATGTCAGCATCACCGACTTGCTAGTACGGAAGGAGAACAGAGAAGTGCCCAGCAAACAGTTCCTGCTCCCTGGTCTCGCCACAGCCTTCATCGCTGACTGCTCCATACCTGGCTTCAGTTCCCGCGTAGCAGTGGGCCCTTGGCTCGCTCCTGCCGTGGCTGCAGGTTATGGGCCGGGGAACGGTGGTAGTTCCAGGGTGTTGTAAGCAGGAATTCAGTCAGAGAGGTTGACTGTATCGGGGATTTTGTAATACTCCTGAGCCTGACTGTTCCCTGAATCGATGTTACTTTGCTGGGAAAACAGGCAATCTTTTCTGCAAGCTTTTCTGACTGCTCCCTGAGCTCCTCTTGACCGACGCTCGCCAGGCTGCGGGGCTGGGTTGACAGAGCTGAAGGGACAACAGCCACCAGCGTGAGTGAGCGGCAGAGAGGCCCTGGTAGTCTCCTGAAGGCCAGGGATGCAGGACATGATGGCTTTCCCCTGTACTTCACTAGCCATTCTCTTCTGTCCGTGCCCTACCTGCCACAGCGCTTTGGACCTCTGCTCCTTGGCTGCAGAGCTGGCAGCAGAGCGTGTGAGTGGTGGGAAGAGGGTGCAGACCTTCCAGATTCCTGCACTGGAATAAAAGGTCCTGTGAGGGGAGGAACAACCTTCCTCTTGGCCTCTTTCTCTCCCACCTAGATGAGAGGAGCCCACCCTCGTGGGGTTGGTCTCTGCCAGTGGGTCTTGCTAGTGATGCAAATGACCGCAAGGTATCTTGCTCCTCTAAAAGCACGCAGAGCTTTAACCCATCGTTCCTCCTTTGGCTGTGCAAAGCACTATTGCAGAGCCAACTGCCCTGAATTTACTTGGAGCTTCCATCAAAGCCAGTCCCATTTTCCTACATCTGCCTGCCTCTCTGACCAGACCAATCCCTGTAGCCACGGCTCCCGGATTCCTTCCTTTCTTGCTGCTACAACTCCTGTGCTGGGGTCTCCCCCCCCGCCCAGTGACCCTCCCCACCTGACACAGTGGTCAGGCATCTCACTTATTCCTCACGCTGGATTAGGCTCTTTCCCCTGCTCTCTCTAGGGCTTAGGAACCGTTGTGATTTCACACTTTGTAGTCTCCTTCCTCCCCTTGGGCCCAAGCCATGCTCCCACCTCGTCTCCTCTGTGTTGACGTTAGGTAAGGCAGGGTGTTCTGTTCCTCTCCATGCTGTGAGTAACTGCTGACTGTTGGGATCTGCTCCGTACTTGGGTGCACAGCAAGCAATTGTAAATGATGCAAGGTTGTATCATGCTAGCTAGGCAGCATCTGATACGGGATGCTCTAGAGCTAATGCACAGCTGAAGGCTGAATTCTCTTACTTTGTCTGATGCCAAGGGTAGTTCTTCTGTGCTTTCATCGCTCTGAAAATTGCACTTGTACAATAAGTTGTAGGAATTAGTCGCTGCCCATCTTGGTAAAGGCTGGAACTGCTACCATTGGCTGGAAACCACTGTACTGATAAAATACAGGAATATCCATAGTATAGGATATACTGACCAAAGAAGTCGCATTAGATAGAATAGCATGACAACCCTCCAAGTCCACGCAAAGCAATGTTCTGCTCAGTTTGCCTTATGAATAATAAATAACCTGTGCTTACATCTCTTCCAGGGCTCATCTGTCTGTCAGGTGACAAGTATAGGAGTGACTGTTATACTACTTTATACCTCACGAGCCTGTTACAACTTGGTCATCTTATCGTTTTCCCAAACCAAGAAAGTCAATTCTTTTGATTACGATTGGTACAACGTATCAGATCAGGCAAGTATGAAAATATTTGCTAATGAGAAAATCTCTTTCTGTGTGTGATGGCTGATTTCCTAGATGCTATGGCAAGAGGTATTAACATATTAAAATTCTATTATTTTTTTTCTTTTATTCAATGCACTAAGATTGTTTTGCTCCTGGTATACAAATTTCTGGTAATTTCAGCATAAGGAGGAAAAAAAAAACCTCAGTGCTAAAAGAAAGAAGTAACCGCTAGCCAAATAATTAAAAAAAAAATCAATCTTTTATTTACCTTGATTTTATTGTTTTTAAAAAAAAACATTTTATTAAAAAAGACAGGTGTTCTGTCCATTAGAAAGAATGTGCTGTACTTGGAGAAGCAGAAAACCAGTACTTGATTCCACTGAAATGCTCAGTTCTGAAGTCATCATCAAATCTCCCATTGCCATCCCGGGCTGTGGAGTTACTTACCTTACTTCTGTCACTTGCGTGATAACTTCTGTCGTTTGAGGGTAAGACTAAGATTCATCCCAACCTTTAATTGCAAGTGACAATTCAGATGGTGATAAAAACACTAAAGGAAATAGCAGGGGATTCTTTGTTGAATTTTATGACGTTTGGGCATCCAGCTCCTTTCTCTGCTTTGCAGCATGTAGTTGGGGCCCAGTAGTTTTCCAGCTCCGTCGAGGCCAAGCAAAATGGCAGGCCTGCGTTTGGACCATGAGTATATTTTGTTTGGCCTCAAAATCCCAGACCCTTGACGACTCCCCACCTTCTCAGCAAGCACCTGCAGACCAAAAGCAGCATTCCCAGCTACGTGAGGACCTTGTATCGCCAGGGTGGCCAGCAAACCTGGTGTCATTAACAGTTTTCTGTTGAGCGGGAGATAAAACTGTAAATAAGTAGGTAAAACTGTAAACAAGAAGTAGGGTAAGACTGCCCAGAGAACCTCATTATGAGTTGGTTGAGTAGGGTCTGTCACGGGACCACCAATCGCCCCGGCTGCGGTGCGGAGGGGAGGAGGACAGCCGGGTGTTGCTGCTCCGTGTCGTTACAACACGGAGGTTTGGGCAGAAGGGTGCTGGGTTGCAACTCATCTCCTGAATCAAACATTTTCCCTCTTGTTGTTAGGGCCTGGAGCGTTGCTGAAAA
The DNA here is from genome assembly GCF_000690535.1 of Cariama cristata. NCBI lineage: Eukaryota > Metazoa > Chordata > Aves > Cariamiformes > Cariamidae > Cariama > Cariama cristata. The sequence continues at coordinate 26,399 of NW_009608810.1, forward strand.
AAATGAGCCCTTGCAGGGGACACGTCTTGTGCTGACTCCTCCAGTCTGGAGTAACAGGGGCTGGAACTTTATGGCCAGAATCTTTGGTCTCGTTTCCCCCGCGGAGGCAGGGGTTGTTCATAGGGAGCTCACTGGAACGCTTTAGGCCTTAGGCCACTCCTACTGCTTTTAGAACATCTGGTCTGACTTGTGACATCAGGGATTTCCCCCGCGGAGGCAGGGGTTGTTCGTAGGGAGCTCACTGGAACGCTTTAGGCCACTCCTACTGCTTTTGGAACATCTGGTCTGACTTGTGACATCAGGGTTGCCTGATTTGGGGTAAATGATTTGAGCTGTATGTAAAGGGCCTGCAACGAAGGAGCAGGTACTCAGTTTGATACCAGAATCAAAAGTCACTTTTAAAAGTACGGCCCAATGTTTGTAGTGTGGTGCTGCCTCAGGTCACCTGTCAGAAACATTTCCCTTTTCTCTTCTGCACAAAACATACGCAAGGACAGGCTTTGCCCTTTGCAGCTATGGTCAATGCTGGAGGGGAAATCTAGAGAGAAACTCAAAGCTAATGCCAGAGTAAGAGCGTACGTATTCAAGCTATCAGTGTGCACCTGTTTGAAGGGATCCAAGCCTGAATTTTTAAAAGCCAGATTGCCAGCAATGCCCTGGAAGACCTGGGCATTGATTGTTCCTTTACGTATTATTCCCATCTGGAAAAGGACTGGAAGACTACTTTCTCATTACCTGGATTTGATCACTTGATCCAACGGTTGCTTGTCGGGCTCTTAGACTGGGAAGACCCCTGCATTAAACTTTGATTTTACTGGAGGAAAGATAGCAGGAGGAGAAGGAAGGGGAAGTCATGTACCCAGTGAGACAGTGTATTGATTTTTTTTAGTATGCCTTTAATCATTAGCCAGGTTAACCTGGCTTTACTGAATGGAATTTCTGGCCATGTTCTCAAGTGTTCCAGCCACTTAAATACAGCTCTTCATAAGAAGACATGCTGCCCCCTGCACCTTTAAATGAGCTGCCATCTTTATTTTTCAACACTTTTCTCTTTGACTTTTCAACAGGCAGATCTGAAATGTCAGCTGGGAGATGCAGGTTACATAGTGTTCGGAGTGATCCTTTTCATCTGGGAGCTCTTGCCTACTTCCTTGGTTGTGTATTTCTTCCGTGTTCGAAACCCTACAAAAGATCTAGTAAGTGGAATTTGTTGGTGTTTTTGTTAGTGTAATGTCCAGGCAGGTCTGGAGAGCTCAGCTTCTGAAGGAGCTTTGGCTTCTTTACATTTTGACTTCTCTTTTTCAGTGTGTCCTTGGCAGAATAAAAACAACCCAAACTTGCCACTTCTTTATACTAACTCCTCATGAAAGAAACTCATCCCGTTTACCCAGAAGGAAGACAAGGTGTTTCTCAGGCAGTTTACCTTAAAAGTCAGGAACCTTCATAGATTTAGGGACATTTTCCCTTTGAGTTAATGCAGTACTTTACTGGAGTCAGTGGAAAAGGAGTTTGTTAGCCAAACCTGGGATCTTCCGTGACACAGCAGTGAAAATGGTTGTGTGCTAACTATTCGACGGCATGTATGAAATAACAGATTGAATTCTTTCAGCCCTGTACCCATTGAATTGTTTCCAGGTCAAAGACCCATAGCCATAACAAGCACTTGCTGACATTTTTGTTTGCTATTTCAGCAGAGCAGAGGTTAAGGTGTGAGCTGTAGGGATAATTCCCTGTAAGTATCCTTAATATCAAGGTAGTGAATAGATGGACAAGCATCTTTTTATAGCTGTAGGCAACATCTCCAGGTTAGCATAGGATATACTGGTTGATATCAGCCCTGCGCTAGGATTACCCAAGGTAACGTCTCTGTTTCCGTAGACCAAACCAAACCAAAGTTAATATTCCCCAAGAAGCACGTGAATGGTAAATGCACAAGCAAGGGAAGCAATTAATAGAATAACTTTGTAGAGAAGGCAATGGTTTTTATTCTCACGTACAGATTTCAGAGACAATATAAAGCCAAGCTGAACAAGGACGTAGTATCTGACATCACATTAAGAAACCCCATGGACCCCAGTGATGGACTCACCGAAAAAAAAATCTCAGCCCCACTCCTGCTTAGGAGTTAGCCAGGACAACTGCAGAGAAAAGATGTTTTAGTATACAGTCCAGTGGTGCTGCTTTTTAAAAAAGTGACCACAGAGAGAGCTCACTTGATTTAAAATGAGTTTAGTAAGGCTAGATTTGGTGGCCAAGTTTGGATGGTGTGGGAGTGATTCATAAGAGAGTGAAAATAAGGGATGTGGGCTAATCTGTCCTTTCAAAAAGCTGATCACATAAAGACTTGGAATCCTACTCAAACGAGAGCTCAACTGGAGTCAAACAGGCAGTATTCTCTCACAAGGCGAAGAGCGAGCCCTGCAGTAACACGTACGACATTGTATTTTTGCGTTGTGATTTGCAGACAGCCTTGAATCTCCAACTTCATACGCTTCAGAAGAGCTCATCGGTGCTACCACTTCTTCTATGGCTACCTTTTTTAGGGTCGACATTATCTGCCATAGCGGATAGGTCATGTATGGATTTTTTTTCTACACAAGACAAGTATTTATGCTAAACAGTATTATGGTAAGAGGAAAACCAGAAATACAATGTTAGAAAGAAACAAAAGATGAAGAGGCTCTGTAGGAAGGCGGAACTGACCTTCAGTGCGAGTGTGCCACAAGAGGGAGACCAAGGGCCACAGGACTTTGATGCGTTCAGTAGGCCAACTCTTCCAGCGGAGAAGTAGCAAATCGTCCAGGGGCTGAAAATACTTGGCCAGAAAGCATGGAGTTAGAATTAAAACAAACCCTCTTTTAGTTAAAAAAATCTTAACACCACCTCTGATTTAGTAAAAATCCAAAATGTTCTTTATTTTTAATAAGGGACAATCCCAAGAAATAGTTGTTCTGTGGTTTTACGTTTCATTCAGGACTTCAGAAACAAAAAGTTTGAGCAGAGGCAGCCTGCGTTCAGCGCTGGTCAAATGTAACGCTCCGCTCCACAGACGATTATAACCTGGACCAAGCTGTTTGTCTGCTGCGTGCGTGATCCTCAGCCGTGCCTTACCTGCAGCCAGACAAATGTTGGAAATGCGGTGACGACAGAGATGGACCTATTTTTACTTTGTCTTTGTCAAAGTTATTTAGCATCTAAAAAACAGGGGGAGATTAACCTGCTCTCCTGCTTAAAGCCAAGGAGATGTCATCCTGGCTTCTCCAGAGGTGCAGAGAACCCTGTTCCGCCGGGATGATGGAAGCAGTGGATCAGTAGAAGAGGCTCTCGGTGTCCCTCTGCACTGTTTCCTCAACCAAACTGACCTTTTGAATCTCATTATGTGTTCTGGTTTGATTCATAGGGCAATAAAAGCAAAATGCTTTGTAAATGAAGGAGTTACATGTGCGCCCCTTTCCCTGGGTTATCAAAGGACCTCTCCTTGGGGCTGGGCCCTCCCAGCAGTGCAGGGTAGATACTGAAATTGCTCAGAGAGGGCCGAAGGGCCTTTTCAGCTGTGGTTTCGTTAAGCAGGGTGCCAAGGTTCAGCATGATCAGTTCCTGAGGCAAGGGAGGTAACGCAGCGGGAGGGAGGGAAGTGACCCCAAATCTCGGTAGGTGTTTCATAGCCTTCAGCTCCTTCCCTACTGCTCGCTTCAAGTCAGCGGGCGGAAAGGGCGAAGGGTCCCGGACGGACAGGAGCTCAGCAGACAGGTTAAGTGCATACTGGAGGGTGGTTTCAGAAATGAGGCGTATCTGCTGGCTACAAGGAAGGGGAAGGAGAAGCTGTTAAGACCAGCAGACTGTCACTGTGCTGTAGAGAAAAACAGAGAAATGCAAAAGGATTTCTACTGTCTCCAGCAAATGTAAAATTGCCTATTTTATTTTGGAAGTCAGGAGGTAAGTCTGCAGTGACTTCTTTTAGGAGTCAGGTACCAACCAAGCAGTTTGTCCGTTCCAAGTACTGACTGAGGTTTCCCTTCCCCCAGGCCAACGCAGGAATGGTCCCAAGCCATGGCTTCAGTCCCAGATCTTATTTCTTTGACAACCCTCGCAGATACGACAGCGATGACGATCTAGCATGGAATATTGCGCCGCAGGGGGCACAGGGCAGGTGAGATACGAGAGGGAACCCGTAACAGAAACTGGAGGAGGAAGAACTCTCGCACACTGCAGAACACAAATGGAAATCGTCTGGCTCCAACTGTTGCATAAATTCCAAGGGGTGAGGGGAAGGAAAAAGGGGGAAGCTGAAGTGGAAAGGCAGCAGTGAGCGACTGTAGGGACCCAAGGGCCCCACAGAGGACACAAAAATGAAAACAGGGATGTAATTTAAGACTTGTAACAGGATGCCACTCTCTGAAAAACTCAGGTCAGATCTTTGGGTTGCCTGTTTCACCCTCTGTTTCTTCCCAGAGCGGCCTAGGAAGTGCCAATTACTAGTTTAAGGGTGTGCGTAAGGCAGCCTAGAAGCACAGCCGTCGCCTCGCTCAGGGAGAGCAGGGACACGCTCGACAGCGCGGGCAGCAGCTTGCGGCGCTGGCAGCGAGAAGCCTCAACTTAGGCTGCCCTGTAACGTGGCTAAATGTCCTGGGCTTTACGTGAAGTGAAGGGAGCACTTGCTGTCCTTGCTGAAACCTTATGCGAATCCACCTCACTGCCAGAATCCCCCCCGCCCCGAACCCCGAACTGGCACAGAAAGCCCGTTTTCTCTGTGTAACCGTGAGCTTTCGGTAAGGATTCCCTCCCAGGAAGGAGTTCACAGCA
>NW_009608810.1:31215-36241 GCF_000690535.1 Cariama cristata
GGGTCTGGGACGGAACGGCACCGGCAGGACACTATCCAGAGCACTTACTTAACATGTGTTACTCCTTTGCTGTTCCTGTAGCAACTCTACGCTAGTAGTAGGGTAATCAGTCTTCTTACAACTTGCTAACGACAGCTAACTTACCCGGATCGAGTTGTCATCACTCGTTTAGCTAAGATTGCGTAGTCACCGTCTCTGCGCCCCAACCATGATTCAGTACAGCTGGATAGTCACCAGTTACGCTTATCAATCATCCTACCCCTGCGTTAGTTTTTTTCCCTGTAGTAACAAAACCCACCGAGGGTGCTGGAGGGGGCACGTGCCAGGCTGGTACCCAGCCTAGAGCCCGAGGCGTGAGGGAACCAGCCACGCTGGTAACCCCAGCGCAGTTCCCGGTAGAAACCGAACCAGTGCGTGGTCTCACGCTGCTGGTGGGAGGAAAGCCCAGCGCACCCCAGCTGCGCGTGGACACGGGAGGTTTCGGTCTGTCCCTGAGAGGCCCTTGCAGAGCCAGGCCTTGGCAGCCCCGCTGCCGGGGTTTTCAAACACCTTCTGGAAGAGCAGATCAGAAAGGGGAGGGTCTTTAGCGAACAAGAATCAGGAAACAGATAAGGAGTTGAGAACACTTGGGTCAAGATAATCGACGGATCAGAAAGGTAAATAGCTGCCTGAACCCCTGGCTGGGGTTTTGTTTTATTTTTGCACTTCAGCACGAGCGCTACCTCTATGTGATTGCATTTTGGCCCCCACTCCCTAACCAGGTATCTACGGAACCAACCCGCCAGTCACCAATTCTGTTTTCTTCTCAAGTTTCTCTCCAGACTACTACGACTGGGGCCACCAGAACAACAGCTTCATGGCTTACATAGGATCCCTCCAGCAAGATCCAGCACTGGACACGGACCGGCCAAGCCCTATATAACTTCAATCAACGACAGCGTTCTAGGACATTCCAATATTAAAACAAATGTTCTGAAAAACAAAGCTTAGCAATTTTTCTTCAACTTTTGGTTTTTAGAAGTGTTCCTATCTGCAGATAAATGAAGAACTTGTCTTTGCCATGAGCTTTTCATAGTTCAAGGAGAAGTATAAGCTAATGATTTAAACTTTGAAGACTGTTCTAATTAATACCTTGTTCTAAGCCACGGTATTTTTGGCTTCGAATAGAGTTGTTAGAGGGTATAATTTAATCATTTTATGCTCATTTTAAAAGAGCAACTTTCATGAAGTGAAATGGCATAATTATTTTCTAAGTATTTTTATTTTTACACTGTGTATTAGGTTAGAAATCCATGATGATGATGAATATACTGTAAACACACGAATGGGTTATTCAAACGCGTGACAGCAGCGATTCTTACATGCACATAAAAGCCTGTAAGGGAAAAATATCAACCCGATTAAATACTGTCTTTTCAAGTTATTGCTGCATTCTCAGAGCACAATTTACTCCTTGGATCATCACTGCTTACTCAATGTGGCAAGATGGCTGGAGGCTAAAAGCCATCTCTACTCTCATGATCTCAAACCACACCACGTTCTTCTAAGAAAGTAAGAAAATCGTTTCTTCGCAGCAGCCATAGGGACCTGCTCAGAACGGCAGAGATGGGCATCTGCTCTGGCTGGAGCATTGTGGGCTGCAAAACGGGCTGAAAATGTGTACGTTTGAAAAATTAGAGTTACGTGATCGTCTCTTGTCAATCAGTTCTAGGTATACCATGTAGAAGAGCAAGTCAAATACCTACCTGGGGAGATGGATACGTACAGCCGGGCTTAGTTAGTTAGTTATTGAAAACCTAGGAAGTGCAGTCGGGGAACGGAACAAGAACCAGGAACACGTCAAGGAGAAAAACCTTCCATGGACCTAGAGGAGAACTTCTGCCTAACCAGCAGGAGAACAGCAAAGCCGTGCTTCAGCCGTGCAGGTTCAGGGATAAATTTGGTGGTTTGTGGCAGAAATGGTGGGTAAATACCATTCTAGTATGCGACAGCTGCCTAAACACAGCAAGCCTAAAAAGAATTAATGCTCATCTAAGGCGAGCAGGAACCCTAACTCTACTTCAGGTCTTTTTATTGGTGTGCTCTACTGCAAAGAACTCCGCATCCTCCGCGTCTCTTTCTCCTTCCCAGTGTGAAACAAATACTGCCATTCAATCCACATTACCCTAGGAGAAAAATTTATTTCTTACAGTAATCTTTACGTTGATTAAAAGTAGTTCGTTTTGAGGTGTACTACAGCATCCCCAAATGGCAGACAGGCTTGGTGTTTTCCTCATTCAACTTCAGGAAGTACAAGAAGTAGAGAATTCTTGTATATGTTTCACAGAGGATACGCAGGGGAAAAAGGAAGGATGGGGAGTGTGGATCTGACCGGGGCTGCCTGGGAGCCGACAGCACCACGGTGCCACACTCGGATGCCAAGTCCTCTGCAGGGTCTTAGAGGTTTGGGGCTTTGGTGGTGAAATCAAAGCCCGCGCCCCGCACCCCCTGCGAGCTGTTTGCCCTCCAAAGCTTCCACAAGATACAACACTTCTTCCCAAATGTTCATTGAAGCAAAAAAAAAATTAAACTCTCAGCTGGATATTTAAAAAAAAAAAAAAAGTGCCATAGGGTTGGGAGAAGAACAGGAATTTTATTAAACCCTTTGGAGTTCTACAACCACATTTGTACAAAATTGCCTGAAAAGCTAGTGCAAGAGAAGTCTGCAGGAATTACATTTTCTTCACAGCAGATATAGCTGCGCAGCAAAAATTTAATTATGAGAATTCTGTGCTTAGAACAAGCTTAATCCCTGTGCCACAGTCTGCATGCAAAAAAGTGGGATGACGAGCGACTATAACCAATCATAGTAATGAATTAAATACTCTCAAACACAGGAGATTTAAACAACAATGTGAAAGGCAAGATCTTAACTTTAAATTAAGTCACTATAATTAGCGTCACCTGTGTAACGGGTACTTACACACCTGAACTGGGGATGAAATACACATATCAAGTTTTCAGTAAGATAATCTTTTAAAAATGCATACGTGGAATGAAACAGGGACCTGTGGGAACCCTTTAAGGGAAATAATTTCACATGAAGAGCCCCACCGGGTGAGCCAACCAGAAAAAAATATTTACAAAATTGATTTTATCAGCTATTCTGAGAAAGGGACAGAACAGATCCAAGTTCATTTCAAAATTAGCCTTTTTGCCTCTTAAAACAATTGGGACTTAAACAGCAGCTACGTTTGGCCATATTTGTCCAGAAACCTACTGTAATCGTGCCAGACAGATTTCTGCTGCGCTGGCACACTGCAACGCTCTGTCAACAGCAGCAGACACACAGCCCACGTTCACCTTCTGAATGGAATCAAAGCGGGACTGAAAGCCTGCTCATCATCTCAAGCTTAAATGACTGATATGTAAATAATTCAAGTTATATAATTGCTACCAAGCTTAGTTGAAAGGTAAAAGAAAAGAAGTTTGCCAATGAAAACCCAAAAATTACATTCACAAAAAGAAATTGTAGCAGAAAATACTTTAATTCGCATTTTATAGATTCAAACATAGCAAAGATTCGGAAGTGTTTAGATCTCACTAAGCAGTTCCAATGTTGATTTTAATAAATAATACATTTTAATAGGCTAGCTATATGGTGGAATTGTAGAGTGATGAACTGCCGATTGCTACTCTATAAACGTAAGCATCTAGATTATTTACAACATATTACAGGTCATTTCCCAGAAGAGCGCAAAGCAAGGTCAGAGAAAGGCAACCCAACCATCCACACACAACTCCAAGTGTGGCATGGTGTTTCATGCCCGTACAGTGGCATACAGCACACGACATCAGCTGAAGTAGGAAAACGTTTCTGTTATTCCACCTTACGCACATCTCTGTCTCACTGTGTCAATCTACATTCTCACCTTCCTCCTCAGGCACTGCCGAGGAAGTTGTTCAGCACGGGTGCTCTACGCGGTTTGCTCCAAGTCTTTTTTACCATTTCACATAAGTCTTCACGACTTGGGGAAAAATGAAACATCTTTGTCTCCTCACTGCCTCTGGGATTACAATCATTGCGTCGTTTGTACAAGGAAATGTACTTTTACTCTGAAATGACTGACAGACAATGTTGACAAGCTGATCTCCAACAGGGAGCTGGAATTTACAGTAGTTTACAGGTCATGGACAGTGTAACTAACCTTATTCTTTACTATAAAAACAGATCTGTAAATTTCTAAAATTTAATTTAACATATCATATAAAGAACTAAGTCACCTGACTCACATGGCAAAACTTCATAGGCAGCATAGTCACAGAATGTACACCAAATACAGTAAAAAAGATGGTGACAGGAAAATCGTTTCAACTAGATTTGTAACAGGAAAAACAATCTTATCTCCTATTTCTACAATGACAACAAAGTGAAACGCCTTCCACATTTGATCACCAAGCAAGATGTACCTTCAAACGCAACAGCACTTCCCCATACACAGGATTTGCTGTTCAGTTGCATTCCTGTGTTTTCATGATGGAAAGGAAAAGAAGAAAAGCTTCCCATCTCGTTATGTCCTTACCCAGCGGTACGAACCCGGCTTGCCTTGTGCCAACGAGGTTGCGAGGAGCAGGTGCCCAAGATCTGCGTGCCTGAATTTCTCACCTGTCCCAGGAGCAAGTGCATGTTGCTAGTATGTGATGCTCCTTCAGTGTCCGGAGATGTCAGCCAGGCACAGGTGGAGAAAAAGAAAAATAGCACGTTGCATCCCCAGAAGAAGGTTAGAATCAATTCATTTTCCCCACAAAGCAAGGGGAAAAAGGGAAGAAACAACTCAGAGTCTCAGGTCCTTCCTGGGGCAGTGCAGACAACACAATTGTTTTTTCAACTAGAAAATGCCGCCTAAAGCTTTAGGCACTATAAAATATACCAATACAGATAAATCCCAGCTGTACAGTGCTCTTCACACAAGTGAGCCTACAGGTTGTAGCCCTTGCAGGTCAATCCAAAAGGCAAGGAATTAATGGCCAACTGAAAACTACACTC
>NW_009608810.1:36272-49247 GCF_000690535.1 Cariama cristata
CTTTCAATATATACAGTTACTCAGAAGAGTTAGGATCCTCGGGGTGTAATTCGTTTATCAAACACGGCCGTTCACGTCTGAGCTAGTTCCCTAGATTCCGATTTCAATTCCATGGAGAAAAATAAACTCTAGGGTGCACATACAGAGCTCGGAACAGGCCAGACAAATCCACCTACAAATCCCCTGCTCTTCCCCACGACCCCGACAAAGGAAGCCTGTGGCAATGTGCTCGGCCACGGGTGCCCGCGGGCAAGAGAGGCTGCGAGGTGAGAACACAGCATCCCCAGACCAGCAGCAGCTTTCTCTGACACCACCTGAAATCATCTACTGCCTTAAACAGGAACTTCCCACTGCATACCAGTTCATTGTCAGTTTGTGCAACTACCGCCAAATCCTTGCGGGGGTGGTTTGTTGTGGGGTTTGTGGGTTTTTTTTCCTTTATTTTTTTCCCCCCTTTAATTTAGCTTATCCCAGTTGGACTCAAGAGGATTTACTTTCTTGAGAAACAGTATTTTTAATAACAGCAAGTGTCAGCAGGGTAGTCTAGCTCATTTACAGTTAGGTAGAAATTGGAGGACAGTCTGGAAACAAAGGACATCGAGTGTATTCAAGCTTTCAGAAAATCTCAGCTGTGAAGGACCACATCATGGAAGCCAATACAGTTACAATCCAGTATATAAACAGGTCACTAAATATCTGGTAGGGTGAAAAACATTTAAGAGCACTTTATTTTGTGAAGACTTATTTTTAAAAACAAGAGCTGTATCTACACTGTACCAGCACTTCCTACATTCGTAACTCCTAACTTCATTTTGACACATGCTGGTTAAAAAAAATTATTACTTCATTTTAAATTTAAACCAATATTTGGTTACTACTCATCAGTAATGCTGTTTCTGAATTCTGTCTTGGAGAATGGTAAGTTATCATTGACGTTTGTGGACAATGATACATGAGTAATTTCTTACTTTATGAAAGTTATGTTATTATCATACCCGTTTTTTTGTTGTTCGTTTATGCTGAATATCCTTTTAAAGAAGATACAGTTAGGGATTGCATAGATAGAGTATGCGGTATTAAATGTCAGTGATTATGAATTTTAAAAAGCATCTTTTGATTTTAAAAGTGACAACAAAAACAAGTTCTTCCTTTCTGCACTGACCTTTTAACATAGCACTAAAACATAACTCAAAGAGCAAATCTATTTCCATGTCTCAAAGATGGAAGTGTGCTATTTTAACATTTTAGACATTAAAAAGACAATTTCTGGAAACTGAACTTGTGATTACAATCTAGAAAACAAAATGGAGAAGATGTGAATTGGATTGAAGAAGGCTTTTGAGCCAACAGCACTCCACTAGCCACCTCCCCCTGCCCTCGCCGCCAGCCCAGACAAACGCAGGTAGCCAAGGGGCTGCAGAAAAGTCGCTTCCAACGGTGCTGCATCAGAGACAAGGTAGGTGTTTTAAAGGAAAAAGAAAATTCTGAAAAGCAGCACATAAGGAAAAAAAATGTTGGTATCAGCATGATGCAAAGGAACTTGTTATGGAATAAAATTTTCTGCTCTGTAAATTTCCTATTTTTCAGTAAGTTTCATTATTACAGTAAGAAATCAGAACTCAACAAAAGCCTTATTTCCCTCTCTGGTTTTGGTTTGTTTTTTTTTTTTTTCCTTTTCTTTTAGATAGCCAGAATCAGCATACCGAGTCCTCAGAATACACTGAAGCTCAGTACTGGGGAGAGGCGAGAGGTGAACCACCTCTCTCAGGACAGGCCAAGTCAGGGTGGAGGTACATACGTTTTCATATAAAACAACTGTCTCAGAAAGACAAGGAAATAAAAAAATTTATGAAGTTTCAGTACAACAGAACTGTCAGCACAGAACTGAAAAAAACAACCCAGATCAGCATAATTTACACATTTAAAAACTATATATTTCATTCATAAATATATTTTCTAATCAATAACCATTCCCAGCTTAAACATAAATATTCAAGTTGGTATTTGATTTTACTTTTTATCAGTTCATGTGAGTCCTGTAAGGATCAGTTCCTTCTGCTCAACGCAGTCATGTAAATGCTCTTCACTAATGGGTTGTGCAAAGGCCTTCATTACCTCGTTTGTTGTAATAAAACTTTAAAATTCTGCAACTCTTTTATACTTGTGGAAAGCCTGTAAAACAAAAACCCCTGAAGTGTTAGTAAGTCAACTGCGAAAGAGAAGTGCAAATCATCGTCTTCCATGGGGGCTTTTTGTTTGGTTGGTTTTTCAACCACAATTCTGTTCCAAAGATGAACACACTTAAGATACTACTTTCCCTCAAAAGATCTGACTCTCCATTATATTTGCATAATATATTACAAGCATTAAAGTATATGTGTGTGTATATATGTTTAATTGTCCCGACTTCATTAAACATTTAAAAATCTCTAACCAGAGGTAAAAATATATATTACATTCTTTTAAACAGGAATAGATTGTTAAATTCAAGATCTGAAGCACTAGCATGATAAACAAAAAGCAAGGTCTAGACATCTTTTAAAGCTGTTAACATGTTTTATTTCATCACTTGAATGGGGTAAATTAAAAAAAAATCAAAACTAAAAGTTTTAACAAAAATAATCACATCATAACACAAAAATCCAAAAGCCTAAGGGCTAAATGACGGTCAGCGTTAAAAAAAAAATCTCCAAGTATTTTTCGTGCTTTTCACTACTTTTTACGTACACACATTTAAAACAGAAATACAAAATTCGGAACAGCTGTAGTCAGTGTTTAAAAAGCAGGAGACATGCTCACTCTAAGGCTTACGACTGTTAAAGAGACTTAAATCCAGCTTTCACAAAACTGAATTTATGAGATTTGAGATAGAAAGATGAATTGGATCCAAACAGAACGACGCGCAAGGCACTCTGCAAGCTCAGTTTGATGGCACTAAGTTTATCAATATCACTAAGTAATTCAGCCTTTAAAGAGTTACAGCTAGATGTACACTTACCAACTTTCCACAGACCTTGAGTGTTGACCCTGAAATTTTATGTTTTTTCTACTATACGAATGATAAAAACTTACCTTCCAAAGGCATTTACAAGAGCAACTATTTCTTGACGTGTGAGTTGAAAACCTTTTGATGGGCTATTCTCAGGAAGGCTCTGTATTTCCTTCTCAGAAAACAAGATCTTCAGAGCAGTTCCTAATCCTTGAGTCTACAAAAAAAGTCCAATGTTTTAACATCAGTAAGATCACTCCTTCGAATGCTCACAAAACCGTAAAAAAAGTTAAAAAACTACCAATCCAGGCAAACCATAGTACCAATTCTTATATATTGACACTCCCTCAACCCAAGTAACTGCACACAAAGCAGGACACTAAAGCAAATGCACACCATCAACTGTGTACCAGGTTCAGTCACTTACGTAAGACCATTTGTTTCCTCAGATATCCTTGCTCTTCATCCTCATGTTTTTAATCTCTCCTTTCCCACCTCTTTTCTTCTCAGACACAGCAGATGCATATGAAAATCTGCCTGTTACACCCCTTACAGCTCCTTCCCGTCCCTTCTCTTTCAGATGCCCCACTGCCACGGGGGCCATTGGGTCAGATCTCCCCTTTAGCTCTCCCCTCCCGCTTCAAAGTCAAACTAGGTTTTACTACGAGGTATCACAACAATTTTTTTCAGCCTTCTCTACCTCCAGTCCCAGTGGCAGATGTTGCAGTTTCAACCCCTATTTTCTCTACAGAAATAGAACAGAAGCAGCTATTCTTATTTCCCCTTTTGATGGGGCTACAGAAACAACCACTGGATTTTGACAAAGAAAGTGGTTGAGGCTGGCTGCAAAAGAATTTTATAGGTCAGGAAGTTTGGCCCTATTTCATTTTGTGTGAGAAGGAAAAACCAATAATAGATCAGAAGCATTAACTAGGACAGGGTAGGCAGAACTCTGGAAATTCAGCAGAGACCCCTGAATTTTTGATGTTACAAATTTCTTTGAAAACTGAACTCTGATAAGCTTAACGCTATACAACAGTATAGTGCAGTAGGCACCCTAAAGTAACAACTATTCTCAGTTCAGACTTAATATTAGTCTTGAGGTTTAAAATCTTCTTCTCAATAAAATAAAAATAGTAAGTGTCTAGAAACTGAAATTGTTTTTCAATTTTCAGCTTTACTGTGTACCTTTGCATTCATTTGCCTGCATAAATTGTGAAAATCTGAATTATTTCTTTTTCTTATGGCTCGATTTGTGGAGTTAAATCTCACGCTGGATTTTCTAACAATTGAGTAAGCGCTGCATTTCCAGGAAGGCTTCCCAGAGGTGATTCTACAAGGCTTATCTGATATCTGAACACAGGCAAGGTATTGACTGCCAGTAGGACTTTGTCATGAAGCATCTGCTTTAAATACATTTTCTTCAGAGAATACAAACTATACCTTTTAGTAAACTAAACAGCTGTTGACTAAACAAAATAAATGTTTTTTTAAACAATTTTTTTAAATTGTTTAAACAGTGAAGTAAACATATGTCTATTTTTAATATATAGATAAGGATATCAAAGATCAATCATGTGCAGAAAGTCTGAATGCTAAGGAAAGAGGCATCCTGTCAAACTGAAAAAGATGCTTATCTTCTAACCTCCCCCCACCACGCACACCCACACAAGATAAACCGTACCTGCAGTTTGCCCCACAGCCTGCATTTGTCACATCCAACACAATCCATTATGCGGGATATGTTCTTGAAATGCAGTCTGAATTCCTCCTATCAGTGGAAAACAAAATAAAAAAGGTTAAGTTAAAGTACCTCTTAGCTTTACGAAAACAGAAGGTTAACTAATCTAGTATCACTAGAATATCAACTGTCTAAAATTCACTAAACTGAACAAAACCACTACCTTATGTGGTCAGGCTACAACAAAGGCCCACGTAAACCCAGAATCTTGTTTCCAAGCCACTGCTAACAGTCAATTCCTTGAAAGAAACCCAAAAATACAGGACATGCAGGGTAATGCTTGGATTCTGTACACTGAGTTTGTACCAACTTTCTCAACATTTTCTGAGCTATAAGTACTGTATCAGCGTCCCTGTCCAATTTTTCTTCCATTATTCAAATTCCTTTTGAACCAACCTACCTTTTCAACAAAGAGGCAAACAAGCTACAATTCACAAAAGACATTTCCTGTCCAAAGCTATGGGTAGATTGTTGCTTTGCAGCTTCAGTCGGAGTGGAAGCAAGCACAGCACTGAATTAATTAAAATGATCTCAATTAAATATTTAAGGTCAGAAAAACACGAGCTGGGCTGATAACTACTGGCACCTTTCTAATAGCTTTCTTTCTAATGCTGATGAAATTCCATACTACCACTGAAATGAGTATTAGAAGTGTTAATAAGTCTTAAACCAGACCTTTATTACTGAGCCACACTCCAACTGTGGAACTGTAGTGCATACCAATCCAAACACCAGCACGTTACCACTGGACATTGCTAGGTAGTAACACCATTCACATTACAGTCCCACATCTAGGAACTACGCTTTTCTAATGTTAAGTATAATATTATATAGTATAGTATAATGTAATATAAGGCATCTGTTTTGTAAGCAAACATCACTGGTTGGGTTTTCGTTTGTTTTTTTTTCCCCAGATACTTAGGTGAAACAGATACTGTATTCAAAAACCACCACTGCATCTACTGGTAATACCATTTGCCTCACTACAGTCCTGATGGCAGACCCAAGGCACTACCCTCAGGGATTTCAGTCTGCTCGGCTCAGGACACCACCTTGTATTCATTTACCATAAAGTATATTAAGAGGCCTCAGGTACAATTCAGCAGTATGCTTCTGGTAAGCAGAGAGGTTTTCTAAAATAACACAATTTAATTCCAAAATGGGTATTTTGGATGTCATTCAGAAAACTAGCTTTACCTTTAATGACTTGGCTCCTTTTTTATCTCCAGCAAACATGGACTTTTCATCAAAGTGCATATGGAAGGACCTAATAAAGACAAAATGCAAAAGAAACCAAATGCTGGCATAAACTTCAGTGTTCCATCAAGCTTGGTGAGCAGCTGGTGCCATCAGTGTAAAACACTTCTGAGAGTTCCTAGTCTTTGCAGAATAGCTCTCACAAAATTTCCTGTATGGTATCAGTTTTACTATTCAACCACTGTAACTTGAAATTTGTTATTTACAGTTTTGTTGAGAATTTTCTTCACTCCACTTCCACTGATCAAGCTTTCTAACGTACACTGAAATTGTCTGAATGTTTGCCTTTCAGTTGATCACTGTCTGACCACATCTCAAATACCTAGCAAGACTGGGAACACCAATGAAGCCACACAGCACATTACCAATCACAAAATTTAGCGAGAAGGTGAGCAAAGGAACTGGACTAAAGAACCTTACAGAGTAAACTGAAGGAAGAAGGATGGCTAAAACTCCAGAGGTTAAGTCTATGATAAAAGCTGGATTACACACTGGATCATTAAAAGACTACATGTACTATTTTCCTTTTCAAAATATATCATGTGCATCTTATACTGAAGAATCAGAGAAAGTAACAAATAGGGAGTAGCCCAGGGTGCTGTGTGGGGGGTGGTGGGTTTTTTTAATTGTTTGTGGGTTTTTGGTTTTTGTTTTTTTAAAGACTGGTATATTCAAACCTCAAAAACATTCATCTCTTCCTGTCAAATGTACAAATTCCTCTTGTTCTCTTGAACTAATGTTATTTCCTCATTCCACTCTCCTCCTTGTCCTATGCTATCAAGAAGTCACCTATTTCACTGAGAATATAAACTGAGAATTTCAAACTATTGATTTAAAAAAAAATCGTATGCCTTACTTTGTATCCCTGAAGATATCTAGTAAGAGAGCTTTAGATTCAGCATCCTCATGGCCATTTCCAGTGTAAAGGTCAACAACTGAACGTTCAAAGTACGGTGCAACCTTTGACAAAGCACGCAGCTCTATCAAATATAAGAAATACAAATTTTTGAGCCTCCTTGGTCCTTCCCCTTTTGTTTCAATATGGTCAAAGCGGCGAGTGAACTCTTTTACATTTGGTCCCCAGCGAGGCTTCCCCCAGGTTTCTACACAGAAGGGGGGAAAAAAAGAGCAGGGGGAATAAAACACACATGTTTAGAACAAGAAAGCAACTAAATATAGATGAAAAATTTTTAGAAAAAACCAAATGTATAGAATCATAGATTCATCATGGTTGGAAGAGACCTCAAAGATCATCAAGTCCAACCGTATACCCCATGTCACCCTGTCCACTAAACCATGTCTCGAAGCGCCACATCTAAACGTTTTTTGAACACCTCCAGGGATGGTGACTCCACCACCTCCCTGGGGAGCCCATTCCAATGCCTAACGACTCTGACAGTGAAGAAGTTCTTCCTAATATCCAACCTGAACCTCCCCCAGCACAACTTGAGACCGTTTCCTCTTCTCCTATTGCCAGTTAGCGGGTTACTTAGTTAACTGTTAGTTACTGTAAATATTACAGATATTGTAGAATTCCATTCAGCAATTTTACTTAGACTTAAATTACCTTCAAGAAGATAATTTGCACACAGATGTAAGTTGATGCTAGCATGAAGTCCAGAAATGAGTTTATAAAACACTCTTTTCTCAAGGCAAAGACCTGTCCAAGAAAAAAGACAAACAGACCCTGAACAAAATACTGGAAATAATGTATTACAATTAACAGACCCTGACATTTCAGTGATGCAAGTCTGCACCATTTAACCTTCAAGACTTACAATTACAGTACTTCAGCATTGTTAATAAGCCCTTATATCCATCATAGAAAAGTTTACCTTTTATTTTTTATATAAAGAAATACTAAGAATGAAGTTTGACATTTCTTACTTGGTATTTGAGTGTTTAAATACAGCCAAGTAAGTATCCAGTCAACTAGTACAGATAAACTGCCACACAAAAATAAGATGCTTACGTTGTTTGAGCAATAAATTTGAAATAGTCTTGAATTTTGACAGTCTGGAAACCAAAAGTATACTGTGACCCATCCTAATTAGAATTAAAGCTACCACTGAATTAAACTAGTGACCTTACAGAAAAACATCAAAAACCACAGAAAACGTTATGGCATTGAAAAATAGCAAAAATATTTCTTCCCAGCTCTATTGTAAATTCACCAAAGATTTAAATGCACAGAGCAAAACCTTGAAAAATACAACTTTGATAGTTGTATTTGATAGACTTCTACAGTGTAAACAGAGGCACAATGGCATTGGGTGGCCAAAATATAATTATAATGCAGAAATTACTTGTAATACCACTTAGACCCAGAGATAGAAACTACACTTGGAATTTAGGAGTTTGTTCCTTTCTCATAGATACGTTTGGGTGACTTCCCTGCCACTCCAATCTCCGCAAACGGACGCAGGAAAAGCTGATGGTGAAGCCTGTCTGTGAGGTTGAGATGGCCTCATTTACAGACATCACATTTTAAGAGTCATGTAAATTGGTATGCTTTCCTACAATAGCACCAGTTAGAGATTTCCAACTAGACAAGTAAAGGCTTATGAAAGGCAGAATGATACGTAATTAATTTTAAAACTTAGTTAACTCATTTACTTTTCTGCACACCTCCAAAATGTGATTTTGATTGCTACCACTGTAATAATAATTTCCATTTAAATATGAATAAAAAGCAAATTGCTTTGCCTTCCAAACACACATTATACTTATGTTTGTTTATATACTGGGAACAGAACCATCAAAAACTTTGATGTTTTTTAAAGCTGTTTTCAAATACAAATGCTTAGCAATGCTACTAATAATAATGGCCCTGCTTAAATGCCTAAAATGAGCAGAAAATTCAAAGTAACTGGTATTGAAGTGAACTCCCCCTTTATAAAAGATGAAACACTGAAGGGTTCAAGGAGTATACCATCTAAGTGAATGAGATGATTTCCAAAGACCCTCCAGAAAAAAAGTATTCTATGAACGACACTCAGAAGTCTTGCACAATTTATTAAAAAGTCTACACTACGAAAAAAATATTTGAGGAGGTGAAAAAAATACCACAGTGTTTCTTCTAATGAATTTAACATTATATGAACCCATCCAAGAGCCTTTACCTTCTAGCCATGTGTAGAAAGATTCTCCTGTAAATACAAAGTACACAGTTAAATGAAGAGTATTCATTTTCAACATTACACCATCTTTATATTACTATGCATACTAACGTTAGCTGCCATCTGGACATGAAGCTAAATAATTTAGCTATTAAAGTGAGAATAGGCACTGAAGTGGCTGAACTTTGAGGTTAGTTTAAATCTGCTGGGGTCAGAATAGGGGAAATAAGAATGAGCATAACTGAGGTACCAGTCAGGACATTCAGAAGTGTATGAACGCGCAAGCCTGATGATATGTACTAGCAGTCAAAGACATGACGGAAGAGTGTAATTATCTCCGATAGCCTTTACCTTGATTGCTACGGTCTGAAGCTTTCCTGTAGGCTTAGATCTCTTGCCTGAGAGCCTTCAGTTGACTGAAAAGTCTTAACATCTGTCTTGCTGTAGACAGACCAAGTGCTTTTTATCCCCACTCTCTCCCCACCTTCCCAAAAATCAAGGACAGTCAAGAAAGTACACAAAAAACTGTCCCTCTTCTTTTAAGGGATCTGACATCAATATCAATGCAAGAATCCTTTAATTTATGCATCTCCAGTTATCTCGCTAATAACATTATCACAACACATATTCTGTTAGAAGGATAAGGACCAACAACAGAACTGTATTTTGCTCTTATCCACTCCTTCCTCCTACTCCAAAAGAAACAATTATCCCAATAAAAGCAATTTCTGATCAATCATCTGCATAAAAACGTAACTTTCCTGCCCTCTAATGCAATAGCAACAAAGGGAATAAATCAGATGTCCAAAATTCTTTAATGCTTACTTCATTTCTGCAAGTCAAGTAAAACAGGATGACTTACCATCATCTCCTCCTTTGGGGAAAATAAAATAAAAAAAAAATCCATAAGCATTAAAAAGAATTTCCACAGCAACGCAGTAATGAAACACAGGCTTTACTACAAACACTGGAAAAGTGCAAGAAACCTGATTTACTCTACAAAAAAAACATAGGCTACTTTCCATCCTCTTCCTCCTCCCCAAGACCACCTGAGACTAAACACATTATAATAATGAAAGTCACTATGAATTTGAAATCTTAGTAGCAGCTGATTGACAGAACTCTTGAAAATGATGTTTTGGCTACAGAAGGATGGTTAGGAAGGCTGCTTCTTCAGATCACATTATTCAACAATCTGACCACTGTTCCTTTCTGAAATTCTGATCCCTGAGTTAAACTGCTCTTATAATTCTTTTTATTTGTGTATACCAGCAATATACTATCCCAATATTTATAATTACTCAAAGCTATCTTGATTTTCTAATGTGTGGTGACGCTTTCTAACTCAATCTATTGGCTAACAGTTAATTTTTAAAGGAAATGAGACACAGTGACAGGGGAAAGCTGATCCGTTTGGAATACCAGGTTATAGTTTTCAATTTAGTTTTGAAAACTTAAACCCGAAGTCATTGGTATACTTTTTTTTTTTAAATATTCTTGCAGATAACTGAGCCTTCCTAAGTATCCACTCTTTCTTCAAATAATGCAATTATTTGTAATACACTAAACATTATGGATGGAAAGCGTACACTTACATTACACTAGGATGAGTGATTAAATTAAATGCTCTAGGAGAAAAAAAAAACAAGGGACGAATACAACAGTGCTGAAATTTTTGTTGAACTTTAACTCCTTCCCATCCACACTGGAAAATTACTGTGACACGTACTAAACAGTTTGAGGCTTACTTTAGCTTTCATGTTAGCTCCCCTGACATTAATAAGCCTATTCATAGGTATAAGATTAAGCATGTATGTAGTCAAGTATCACAAACCTTACTCTAAATATTGACAATGGACAGGTACTTCTACAGAGGAAATAAAAAAAGCAGAAAGCACACCTACAGACTGAAGATTACTATTTGTATCACTTGTACTGCAATAGTCACTACATTAAAATAACTGCATTAGGAAAAAAAACAGGCAACACCCACCCCTACTAGGTGCCAGTGGATTTAAAGGACGATAGACAGATCGAGGCCTAGAAAATAAGTTAGAAAACACAAAAATCAGTTTTAAGCTAAATTGAAGCACAAGTATAAGAAATAGGCTTCCTCTCCCTCCCAATTACTTGAAGCAGTTTTCTTCGTAGATGCTGTTCCACACTCTCCAAGCAGAAGGTCCTTTGTATCCAGTGTAACGTTCTGGATTCAGCAGCAAATCCACATACTGTGCATCTGGAGATCTCTCATCTAAATAGGAAACCTTTTGTTACATATTCTTACTGATCAGTTAAAAAAGATTTAATTTAAAAAAAAGGTCACACAGAATTAAATATAAAAAAAAGGTCACATATAATACTTTCTGTCTTCCAGTTGGATTATAAATGCCTTGTACATAAAAATACAGCAATATATACAGTAATAGAAAGCTCAAAAGTACATGATTTATTCCAAAGTCTCTTGTGCGGCCCTAATGTCTGAACACCTTCGATGTGGCTGCTTCAACTTCACCCTAAACACTTGTCATGCAATGTGTTCTCTCTCCCCAGGATATAAACAGTGTTTTGTTTTAAATGGGCTTCAGATTCAGGGTTTATTTGTCTGGCAGTATTTGTTTGGAGAGCTTGCTTTTCTGAAATGAGTATACTTCTACAGGGGTTTCTGAATAAACACAAGGTCAAAGAAGTGCATCTTGCAGTTGGTACGTATTGTATATTTATTAGCTAAATCCCTTTCTTCCCAGATATCCTTGTATACTGGCAGAAAGTCTGGATCACATAGCTTAATTGAACAAACTTTCAGCATATTGCAGAACACACTGTTGGTTACGGCAAGAAAAATATTATTTAAGCAGCATTTCGACAAGTTATACCCTCGTCTCTCAAGTTCACTACAAATTCGGGCAACATATCCAAAGAAAATTGTGAAACACTACTCTCTCT
This sequence comes from Cariama cristata, assembly GCF_000690535.1. Lineage (NCBI taxonomy): Eukaryota > Metazoa > Chordata > Aves > Cariamiformes > Cariamidae > Cariama > Cariama cristata. The sequence continues at coordinate 48,322 of NW_009608810.1, forward strand.
GCTTAAAAACTCCACACGAACAGAAACTTAAATTCTGAGCTACAACCAGTAAAAAGCAGGAAGAACACCCTCCTCTTTGAAATTCTTGGTCAAGAGCAACTCATGCTTAAAAAGACCCACACACAATACCAGCCGGTAGTCCAGAGACTTACTCATAGGAATAGGCCAAGCAGTGCCACTGAGTATTTCCTCAGATGCCAAAAAAAAAAGCCACAGAAACAGAGAGTGAAAACTGCTCTAAAAAGAAGAGATGATTCTGCATGAGCAGTTAAGCATCGCTTCAGCAGTAGTAGCAAAAAGAGAGACAAGACAGACACAAGACGCACAGGAACATGGCGAGTGCCAGATGAGACAAAGTTACAGTTTGGTTGCTTTCTTTCATGGCATGGCTAACCTAAGCAGTTCCTACACTTCCTGACCGCTTCAGGTCTCTGCTTTTTCTTCTCGTTATCCACATACCAGTGAGTCCGTGGGGCAGCGCAAAAGAAAAATGGAAAGCTGACCTGGGTTATGAAGTTTTTTTCAGCTAGATCAATTCCCTTATCTAGTTTGTCATTAAGCCCAACACAAAAGTTCATAAAAACTAAAACTGATTATACGGTTTTGTGTTACAGTTGAGGGAATTAAGAGCTCTCTCATCACCAGGAAGAGAGGAGAGGAAGAGAACTAGAGTTTCTACCTCCTCCCAGTCACTCCCCCAATAGTTATTCTCTCCCACCTCTCCCTGCTCCAGCTCACAAACTCACCTGATAAGCCAGTTCATCACAACAATCTGGGAGATGGGAGGGAGATGTCAATGTACTTTCCCGCTATTCAAGTAAGCTGAACCAGCTTACCACGCAAAAGGATGCACACCAGAGCCAGCGCAAAAAAAAGCACCGGAGGAACACAGCTGAGGGCAGTACATCCTCCTTCAGCAGGCCATG
>NW_009608810.1:49278-67131 GCF_000690535.1 Cariama cristata
ACGTAAGGAAAGATGGAGGTAGAATCAGGAACGACTTAAGTTAGTATTACTTCTAAAAGAAATGCTCCTAAACGATACCTTTTCCAATTGAGTCCTCTTAAAAAAAATCTAAGTAGCCAGCCTCAAGACAGTAGAGACAACAGCAGCTTATTGCATATAACAGTTCAGATCTATAGGAATGCTCACCAACTATTACAGAAACAGCTTATATATAAAATTTTCCACAGATATGACGCAGCAGAAGTGCTGAAAGAGAACTGCAGTTGGCAAATCCACTACAGCTGCTACTTTCTCACCAAATATTAGCCTAAAGGTTGATTAAAACATCTTGCATTATGCTCTAAGTCTCCCTAGCACAGAAAGCTTCCTAAGGTCTTAATTAAAAAGGCCTTTCTCTGTCATTCCTGAACTTGGCAATTCTCGTGTTTACCTGAAAAACATTCCTTTGAGCTTTGAATGTTACAAGCAAATAGAAAGACTCACATATGTGGAGCAGAGGGAAGACGCAATCTAGTATCCGAATGTTTTAACAATAGGAAAATCCTTACAAATAAGGGTGAATTTAGTGCAGAGATCATTTGGAAACATAGCAAGGCTGGAAGAGGAACAAACTCACTCCAAGCATAGACAGCAGAATAGCAACAAAAATAATACAGCAGTAAAACTGAATCAGCTGCAAGTAATTTGTCTTTTATTTGTGCTAGATGCAACTCTTTTGTGAGAAGAAGCTTTTTTAAAAAAAGCTATGCTAACCCACTCCCACATTTACCTTCTTTTTTCTTTCCATAAGTCTCCTGTTCACTATAGTAGCAGGAGGTAACAGTGCATGTGCACTGTGTAAACTACCAAACGCTCCTTGTAAAAAAAACTGCATTCTTCGCATGTGACAATTCATATCATCTTACATCTCCATTCAGCACAAAATTGAACCTTTAAAAAAAATGGTTATCTGCAGAGAAACTATATTATTTTGTGGTTTTTAAGAGACAGCAAATAAAACAGTCACTCTGAAAAAGCTTAAACATTTTACCATCAAGTTCACAAAAATGATCCTGTGAATCATCGTATCTTGCCCAGTCAATGAAAGCCTCCTTACTTTGGTTACTGAGGGGAAAAAAATACATTTGATTTTAAACTTTTAAATAAACAACATCAATAAGAGCTACTGAAAGAAACATAATCCACATATAGTAGTTAACTTGGAACCTAATTCAGAATTACTGTATCTGAAGCTTGAGACTATATGGAGTTATCACTCGTTAGCTGCACAGAGATTCAAGCAGGCATCAACTGCAATACTTTAAAAAGTCATCTTAACGTTAAGGCAGCAAGAAAGATTTCACCATCATTATTTGAACAAATTGTGCAGCAACAGTGACTTCTTTCAGTAACAGCTTGGTAAAATACTTTCATAGCATATATTTTTAACACTTTTCAAAGTACTACTTTAGAAGCTGTCACTTCGGGGGGGGTGGGGGGGGCAGGGGAATCACCATATTTTCATAACCTGTACCTTCAGTGAGATCTACAATAGTTAGCCTTGCTTTTTAGTGGGAGACTGGATGTTTAAATGCCCCTTCCAAGCTAAATTACTCTGTGAATATGATTTGTTTTAAGCCTTTTAAATAATAATGCTATTCCACTCATCCTAGCACTTTCAAAGGTGTACTGCACCAGAGAGGCAAGTACTTTGAAGTTCCCACACTATCAAAGAAACAGTGCCAAAAGCTGAATGCTTTCTTCTACGCGTACGTGCTGCACAGAACTAGTGATGCCACGCTACTGACAGCAAAACGTAAGCAAAGTTAAGATTGGGAACTCTGCTCCAGAGTGCAGTGAAGCACCTTGAAATAATGAAAATAACCTATTCCATTTGATCAAAGTAGTACTAGCTCAATTCTACAAACAGAGGCAATTCTATAACAAGATACATTCCTAACCTTCTGCCAAATCACAATAGGAGATTTTATACTTGGCATTAGGCGAGGAACTTCTCCAGTAATTACTAGCAGGCAAGACTGGATAATCTTAAGAAGTACAGTTGATAAAGGAAAATAACCCAAAACCATGAGGATGATGCACTCCTAGGCAGAGGACGTGGGAGGTTTGCCTACAAAGCACAAACTCTTCCTGCACTTGCAGGACCCACTACCTGCTCTCTCCCAACTTTAATCGTCTATTCTACTCTCACAAAAGGCATTCTCTTTAGCTTATCTTACCTGTACTCAACCTCACATTCTTTTGCCCTACAGGAGTGGAAGACAGCTAACAGTTTCCTATGTCCCCTAAAAAAACACAGATAAGGGCTCTACCCAGTTTGGTTTAAAACACCACACATCGGGCAGCAGCAGTCACTTTTTCATGGCAGTCCCATTTTGTGAGATGACAGGGAAGAGTTTCAACATCTCTACCAGGTAGAACTGCTGAAATCTGTGGCCAAAGACACCATACCTCTCCATCAACACTGAGAAACTGATTTTTCTATTTGTGGGGTTTGAAGGTTGGGAATCTAGTACGATACAAGCTTTTCTAAGTGCTGTTCCACACACTTTCTACTCAGGGGCAACACCATCCTGCAGAATTCCTCCCACCCAACCTTGACTGTGCCATGCAATAAGCAAGATCAGGGAATTGATCCAAGCTAAAAATAACTTTGCGAACAATAAAAGTAACTCACAAGCTCCCTGATCTGGTTCACTGAATGATCACAAACAGGCCCAGCAGTGTAAGACAGGGACAGAGCCCCTTAATCCAGCACAGTCATCAAGAACAAAGACTGATACTGGTAAAAAGTAGAAAAACGGTGGGTTTACTTGCAAGTTTCCTCCAAATCTTGATGCTGTAAGATACCTCCTTCAAATAATATCAAAGTGCACTTTAAAAAAAAAAAGTCTACTTATCACATAACACTTTTACCTTCAGATGTTCTTGCATCATTTCACGTTTACTTTCTAATGGGCTATGGAAAGAATGAAGAACAAAAACCAGCACATTGCAAAACCAAGACAGACAAAATGAAATGCTCCTTTGTTACTGTTTTTGTATTATTGTTGTAAATCACAGCATACCTTAAGGTACTGTTAATTGCTCCCAGTTTGTTAGCTTGCTCACAGTCTTCCAATTCTTTGGAATTATTTGCTGCTTTTGAATACTGTAAGAAAGTTCATATTTAATATAAAAATGAATTATCTAAAATTCTCTGAGAATGGGTGCTGTGAAAGGTATTTCTAGGTTTAGCAGTGAATTGGTTAATATCATGGAAAATCCTCAGATTCCAGCAGCAGTAAGTCATTCTGAAACATTTCCTATTTCTATTTTTCTTCACTTAATTCCATCAGGCCAATTTCACTCTGTGAATTTAACTACCAAAGAAAACTCAGCTAAATATGTCAAAATTTTGTTTGGCTTGCTCTCTCTCTCTCTTTTTTTTTTTTTTTAAGTAAATGGAGTTCTGAAGTGTTTCTGATACTTATTTACATTCTTCTAAAAGGACCTTGGAAGAAGAGCAGTGTCATACCCATAAACATACCTTGTATTTTGCAAGTATAATCATACCCCAAGTTTCACTGGTCATTTCAGTAGGAAAATTTACAGGTTTTGGCCATTTTCCCCTCAAGTTTCATTTAATCCTATGCATTGGCATGCTTTAGACGTGCATAGGTCTGGAAGAGAGGCTTTTCAAGGTGAACTCAAATTTTGATTGTTTTACAGCCAGAATTGAAGTATGTAAGCTGAACTCTGCTTCTACAGTATTTTTAAAATAGTAATCCACTAAAACAGACATACTATTAGAATACTTCTAAGGAAAACATTTGAGGAATTAAAGATTAGATTCCATTATTCTACAATAATATGGTTATGTCAGCAGGGAATTTGTTAAAGTCTGTCAGCTTAAAGCTCAAAAAAATCCTTCTAACTGTTTTGGAACATAACAGATAGTATCAGTGCTCTCTTAAAAGATAAACAAACCCAATTTCCTCTTTTTGGGGGTTTTTGTGTTGGGGTTTTTTTTGCTTGTATGTGTTTTCTTTTGCAGACTGAGCCTTAGGTTTACACAGATTTCTACCTTATCACAGTCCTTAAGAAATACAGAAAATTACTTAATGTTAAGTAACTGATGGCTTATATAAAGCTAAACTGCTGGCTTCCCTTCACTTCAGGGCACATATATATATAGACATGACAGATTACTATCCAAAACCAGCTCAAAATAAAAATGTAAGCTAAAGGCTTTGGTCAACCCTTCAGAAATAGCAAACAATAATAATTTGATAAATCTAAAAAGAAAGAGAATAGTTCATTTCTGAGGACAGACTTGTGGTCAAGATGCCACACGCAAAGTACCACCACAATCTGTATCACAATACTTCTCAAAAAAGAAAAGATTTAATTAAAACTGTTCCGATGAGTAAGCAAGACAACGTGCTTTAAAAATGCATTTGCTGGAACCAATGCAAGGAAAAATAGCACAACCTACTGAGGACCAAAGAAGTGAAGGAGATTAAAAAACCCAAGTAATTTAAACCTTGTTGAGGTCCTGCTGATAACAATATTTACCGTAGAAGGAAATTCTCACTCAATTTTCTTGGATTTGACAGGTGAGGGGGCTCATTCTTTAGCATCATATGGATGTTAAATGGAAAAATCTGAACAAGGAAAGGATCTGACCTACATTGAAACAGATACTGCTGATGAAATAACATACTGAGATGCTGAAGTAAACATACTGCATGTCTAGAGTTGCAAACCAACCCCTACCCTGAAGTGAATAAAGTTACTGCCAAGAACATAATCCTAAATTTAAGTTTTTTAACAGAATGAACATTCCAATCTCAGAATATATTTCCAGGCTTCACTGTTCTCCAGTGTTTAAGCTAGCAGATCAGTGCTCTGTGACCAGTGACTAGATCAGGACAAAGTGTCTGTTCCTGCCAAAGCAGGATCTCCTAAGAGCAGTTTCTGGAAAAAACCAGAAGGGAGGTGGGCAGGAAATAAAATAGTTAAGTTAAATGTTATAACCTTGAGTTACCACATCCTGTCCCTTGCTTCAAAGATTAATACAGCAGCTGTCATGACAGCTTTTTAATGTCTAGCTCCCCAAAACGTATTCCCCACTCAAATGAAACAGGACTATAGAAAAGGAAACTACTTTGTGCCTCTCCAGCACCATTTCAAAAAGCTTATGTTGGTGCCAAGAATTAAAAAAAGATCCTCTATTGCTCACTGCATTTCTGTAGAGAAGCTGTGCAAGTGTAACCCTGGTCTCTGTGGCTAAATGAGCTCTCAAAAGAAGAACTGTTCTCTCTATGGTTCAGCAAACAAACAAAAAAATCCCCCAAAAAATCCTAAATAAAGCTAGAAGTTTACAACCTCATCTACATTAGGAGAGAAGGACAACAGGAAACTGCTCAGAAGCCAAGCACTTAGACCACAGAAAACTCCTCCACAGGACTCTACCCTGAGTATATCTACTCAAGAGATTGTAGCTCTCATTATTAAAAAAATGCCTTTGGTTGTTTTCACCTTTCCAAGACAGACATTATCAGGATGAAAGAGAGAAACTGGACATGCATGTCCCCAGAGGAAAAATAAGTTTTTCTTTTTTTAAACCAATACCTTAAGGATGCAGAACTTCCCCAAATGGACCAAGCACAAGCTAATAGCACAGGACTTGCATAGTCCTTGAAACAAAACATTCATACTAAGAAGACTCTGATGTTTCCTTAAAAGGGATACTAAATAAGATTGTCAACTTTTAATTGGCTCCAAGAACAATTTTTAACTGAATCATAGGAAGTAAGAAAATGGTGTAGGTAAGATTTATGTCAGTCCTGATCAAAATATTTCTGCAGGAAAATTGTTTTTTCTGACAGAGAAGGAGCAGATATTAGTGTCTTTGTTCTACTACGGACTCAAGGTGCAGAATTGCCCAACTTTCAGTAATGCAGCTCGCTGCAACAACCTACAAGGCAATTCAAAGGAAACAACTGTAGCAAACACACCAGCAAATGATAGGTTCCCAAAGAAGCTAACCCAGTTTCCTTATTGTGGTGCAAGCAAACGGTGACCGATTTTTCACTTCCAAAGTCCAATTCAATATGCTCATGTGAAGTCTCTCCAGAACAGCATATGGCTCTAAAGATTAATTAATCAGGAAGCTCAAATGCCTACTAGAAGAATCCTTTCTAAAACAGTCTTTAAAGTCTTAAAATGCCTCTTTAGGAGACATTATGCTATTCCAGGAGTCAGTTTCTCTACAACTAAGCTTGGAAGAGAACAGAGTCAATGAAAAAGAGAACTGGTAACAGATTATCCACCTAAAACTCAAAATCTTCTGCCCAGAGACAGTACCAAAGTTGTCCTAGAGAAACTACTGCTGCTTGTGCTGAAACAGTGAATGACTGGCATTCGTCATGTCAGTGAGAAAGATGTTTCTTCTCTGATCACCAGAAACCTTTAAATGAAGAAGCACACTTTACTTCAGAGTAAGCCTAACAATATATGTATAAACAGAAGACGAGACTTCCTCTTGAGCTAAAGCTCACCTGCACTGTTCATGACAGCAGGACACAGAAGTCCTCAACTGACGATGAAGTATTCCTCTCAACTTTCTTCAGCAATCTTTCCTGGCATAAAGTCTAAACCTAATACCAATAGTAATTTATGATACAGTGAACTACACTCCGGTGAGGCAAGCAGCAACTATGGCTGCCCAGTGAGGTGGAAGGTACTGGGGAGGATGGAGGTATGATAGTTAAGCAAGAGTACATAGGAGTCACTAACACAGCCAAGGCACTCAACAGGAAGATCTCTCATTTGGGCACCATTACCCCACTGCTAAAGTCCTTATTCTTGGGTTTTGGGGGTGGAGAAGAGTCATTTGTCTTTCTGCTCTGACCTCTTTTCTAGGCATATACATCCCCTTAACTTTTTTGGCTTTGCTAAGATCACTTGGTCATCTAGGAAGGATGGCTTGGAGAGAAGCAAGCAAAAGCCAACAGCACAGACTGACTACTTAAGCTTGCACTGACCACTTTAGCCTAAATTGTCTTTAGACTAATAACTAAATCATCTTTAGGCTAATGACCTGCTCAAGATTAGACACGGCAAAACTACATGCAATCGTTCAGGTTCATTTACTGTTAGAGGTTGTGGTTATATATGATTCTTACAAAAGACTGCACTGCTACTGCATCTGTGCTTCTTGGCCTATAGTTTTATAGAAGGTGGCCTGTACTCAGAAATGAACAAAGAATTTTGCATCAGGCATTCTGCGGCCTTGTACTGCTGTCCCTGGTCATTCATTGATTCTGTCTGCACCAGCTCTCAAGCTATGACAGACTCAGAATGACATGACAGTAGCAGCTATGTCAGAAACACTATTATACACAAAAGTAAAAATGTAAAGCCACATACAGGAACTGATGAATCATGTTAACAATTTCATCACTATGCCAAGACTGAAGGTTTGTAGTAAAAAGTCACACAGCTACCATAATGTTAAGATTTTTTTAAAAAAACAAACAAACAAACCAAACAAAACAGAAAGAACTTAGAAAACAAACGACAACTTACTTTATTAGAGCTCCCAGCCTTAATTCCAACAGGTATTTTGCTCTAAAAACAAACAAAACCAAATAGTTTTTACATTGTTCATACAAGTGATTATGCTTGATTAAAATCTACAAATTAAGTATCATTCCTACAGAGGCCAAAGCAAAATTGGTTTTAAATAATTAACTTGCTCCTTTACCTTCTCAACATGTTATATCCAAAACAGTGCCACAGCTTAGAAGATACTTATTCTTAAAGTTATTTGTTTTATTGGTAAAATGACTAAAACCTTAAAATACTTTGGTTGTATTTCTGATTTTGAAATGGAAAATAATTTTATTGTCACTCTTTACTTAAATTTAAGTTCTTATTAGTAAATCTTGTTTGTTAGTATTAGTCACTGCAAATTAGTAAACTTTTTAATCCTAAAACCTTTTTCTATTTTACATTATTTGATCCATACCTCAGGACAAGGCTCTACATGACAATCTTTGATAGAACAATGGCCATCATCAGCCCAAAACGGGCACGGTCTCTTCAGGTTGACCTAAACATACAAAATCAGAAGTTTACAATCAACCCTTACATAAGGTAACTTTAAAAGAAAGAACTCTCAGTATCAGGAAATCCTTTCAAATTAAAGGAGAGGATACAAGGAAAATGGGTTAAATTTAGTACTTTAAGTTTGGGGAGTATTGGGGGGGGGGGGGGTGTTGGTTGGTTGGTTTCTTTTAACTGCTCTCCCTCTGAGTTTATAAGCTGAGTCTTGCTGCAGTAGAATTGTTAACGATAACAGTCTCCAGTGGACACAAACACATAGTATATTAAAGTATAAATTAAATCTCTCACCACTAATATAACTTCAAAGCAGTAAATAAACTACTAAAAAGAAGGCAAATCAGACATATGCAGCCCTAAAATGGTTGTACTTAGAATCAGTTGTACTTGTACTATACTGATCAAGAAAATATATTTGATGGAGGACAGACTAGTGCATAAGTTTATTAATTCAAGTGCTTGGATGATTTCAGATTTCAAGCAATAAAAAAAGGCAATCATTACTACATATCATAGCTAGTCAAGGAAGAATGAGTATCATAATGGCCTCAAATTAGAGAGCTGATATAGTACCAATATAAATAATGATGAGAAACCACTTCAGGAACATTACCAGCAAATCCTGTGATGATTAGTGCTCCTATTTGTCATCAAATGGCACAATAAAGGCAGGGAGTACCACACATATTGATATATACTACATGGCAAGAGATTCAAACACTTCACTACAGACTATCAATATGAAAGTCGGTGAAGGGGAGCAAAAAAAAAATCCCAGCTTTCCTTTACATTAGCCTTATACATACTAACAAACGTTAGCGATAAAAACCACTTTGACTTCATCACTCCTAAACTGAAGACTACAAATCGAAGGTTTTCCTGCATGATCAACCAAAACCACTGCAGAAGTACACCATCTTTGAAATCTAACATTATGAATAAAATACAAAGCATTTATCCTCAGCAGCAACCACTATGTTCCAGACTAAAAGTCAGTTTTAAAACTTTTAAAGTAAAAAAAAAAAAAACCCACACAAACCAAAAATTACATCTATTCTTCTACTTTGTTTTCCTTTAGCACAGCTTGTACTAGTTTTCTTCAGTTGATAAATACTATTCATGAAGATGTTCAACCGAAGTCACTACTTATATCCAAGAAATATATCTTGAATGATCCGATGTATCACTTCTTATTTGAAACTGTTGCAGATACTGAATTTGATTCTGTAGTCAGACACAGCCAGAGTTCTATAAAACACACTGTCAAATTAAGCCTAATAACCCAGGGATGGCACCAGGCCCCAGAGCAGTTTCAACACAAAAATTTAAGAATTATAGATCTGCCTATAAAAGTTACTTAAATCTATAAATCTGAAGTCAGAAAACTAATTCTTATGCTAGCTTATGGAAAAAAATAGATACAAGCTGTACAGTAAATTAATAATCACGTACTATAAAGAACAGTATTCTTGCTATACCTAATAGGTTAAAAGATTGACACTAAAGGCTTCATCAGTTTAGTCTTCAGAAAAACATGTTTTCCCCTTATATGTGGGAATATTTTTCTAATTCATGTAATTTATATCCTATACTTTCACTTTACATAAGGAGAAACATAGCCAGGAAACAAAGCTTAAACATCTAGTGCAGTAGTGCCAGAGCAGTCCCTTAGGCAAAGAATTGGCACCTGAACTCTAAAGCCCATGCTCTGACGAACTTGGAGTCCACTGCATGTGGTACCTGAAGGGTTCCAGCTATGATAGAAGAAACGCGCTACGCAATCTTCTAATTCGGAGAAAAACTGAAATCACTGAGCTGTCTTGAACAATTATTCCATTAAAAAAAACCCTTCATGCTTTGAACAGATTTAACTGGCAGAGTACATTTGTACTGGATCAGTGATTTGCTTTAAGTGGCCTGGTTTTGGGGGAATACAGTAATAGAAGCTCAATGGCTACGTTCACTGAATTGTGAAACCAGAGCCTCAGTAATAAAAAAATGAATCAAATTCTTTTTTTCTTTCGCCCCAGCATTACACACAATATACTAAGCATAAAGAAATCTAGATCAATATGCCTCTGACAAAGCAGGTACCATAAGAAGAATCCGAGATGAATTATACCCAGGTTTTACTCTCCCTCCACTCTATTCTCTTAATTTTGACAGCTAAAAAAAATCAAAATTATGTATCAGAAATAAAGAAACCACCTTTAATGCTCGAAGGATAAATTGTTCTGTGGCACTACATACCCAAATTAAAGCAAAACAAAAAGAATTCCCCCTTCAAATGTTCTGTCAATACCACGAAAGATCCCCAAAGAGCAAAACTTAATGTTTTACTTGCTCAACTGCCCTTTATTATTCTAAATTCCTCTATCAAATCTTTCATGAATTAAGTTCTTTCTGTAATTTCAAAACATGCATGCAAAGGTAACTGCTATATAACATCTGAAGGAACGACTGTTTTCCAGGTTTCCATTTTGATGTACGTAATTCAGCATGACTGGGAATTATAAATTCAGCTTTAAAATGTTAAAGAGATTCCTCAGTCAAAAAAATCCTAACAAGACATTAAGCAGATGGTACGACTTCTTAGGAGTGATGACAACTATCTTCCAGTTACAGTTCAAGCCATGCTAGCCCAGATACACTAAAAGCACAGATTTTAAGTTGCTTTCCTCCCCTCGCCATTTCCTCTATTCAATCCACAAACACCATCCCTAGAAAAAAAATACACAAAAATTTAGAATTTTTTGTACCTGTTCACTCAACTTCTTTTTTTAAATAAAGCATTTAAAAGTGTTACATCTTACATCACCTTCACAATAAGACCTATTATATAAAACATGCTTCTCCCACTAATTTCACCCCCCCCAAAAAATCAGCTAACATAGCTAGACTACAATGTTCTTCAAAGTAAACTCTAACAAAAAAATGCTAAACACTTAAGAAGATACAAGTAACTAGGCAGTCACTGTTCTTACACAGAGAAACACTGTAAATAAAAGACTACTGCTGTCTAAACGGAAGATTAATTAAGAAAGAACACCTGCAAATCAAGATATACTAATCCCAGAATGATTCACGAGGGCTAAAAACCAGCGCGCACACACATCTGAGACAAACTGAGGTTGTGTAGCACTTGTACTTTAATCAATACCAACCATGCACTGACTACATAGAACATCCTTGTACTTCCTTCAGTCTGAAGTATTAGATTTCATTATTATCGTTAGAGTATTATTCAATACTAGTCACAGATTAAAAGTTAGATTCCTTATCATGAGGCTTCCATAGTCTATGTGTTTTGATGTATAAAACTATACAGAGACGAAATTTATATCCTTTATTTCTTTCACTGAGAAGTGTTGCACAAACTCTCTAGAAACCACCTAGCATAATTTCAGTACGACTTTAAAAAGAAAGTTTTCTTCCGTCTTTAAATAAAAACTAGCCAGTCCATTCAACGTTATGCATTAAAGTTTGAGTTCTTTTATGGCTGTTGAACTAGAAACACAATGGGAATACTGTGACTGTAGTTACAAAAGTTCATGCTCCGAACTCCTATTACAAATTAAATTACCTCAGAGTAGGAGCGCTTTCACTCCCAGAACAAGTATACTCCCCCATGCTTATTCAGTATTTAGCTACACTGTAGTTGACCTAGATGATCATTGCCTACCCTCACAATTTCCACAACCATCTCTGTGCTTAATACCACTTCCATGATTCTATGCAGGGACATAAAAAAAAACTCTGTTGCTTATTCAGAGGGGAAAGGGTGAAAAGCGTTCTGACTTACTTATTCAGTTTGCTTGTTCAACACAAATTCTTCCCTGTCACAACTGGAAGTACTAAATAATGTGTGGCGATGGGTGGACTGCACACTGGCCCTTGTAACTGTCCATCTATTAGGAAGATCAGTACGAAAGCTGAGGCAGGATTGCAACACACCATTAAAGTATGATCTGCAGAACTGCTGTTGAAATGAAGATTAGCTCTAAATTTCCAGGGTGCAATTACTGTTGTATAAAACCTTGTACACCTGTTGCTCGTCTTCTTCAAACACTTTGTTTTGTGTCTTTCTTTCGCCTCTGGAGAATCTAATTACCACTACTATGTGATGGATTATCACCGAAGTTGCACATATCTTGTTTCTCCTGAAAAGTGAAGTCAGAACTGTATCATGTAGCAGGAGGAGATTCAGGGTGAAGTTACCCATTACCGCTTACTCAGACTAGAAAGGGAAGATTCTAGTGCTTTTTTCTCCTTCCTTACATTCATAACCCCATCTTGCATGACTGTAATACTTGTCTGATTCCAGATCAGCTAGATAACTTGCTACATCCTGAGGAAAAAAAAAAAAAAAAAAAAACAAAACACACCATACACCCCACCCCCCACCAAACCCAAAATAAAAATCTACCAGGTTAAAGAGATGCACTGGCCTAATGCAGAGTCAGACAAGCCCAAGAGCTACAAGTAGGAAAGGGGCAGGACAGTCTGCCCTAAAGGAGTGTGACCTCCTTTTTCCAATGGCAGACAACCATCCGATTAGCTCAGTCAAAATGCAATCTCATTTTCAAGTTAAGCATATCTGAAAACAGAAGTATCAGGTTTCAAAGTTTCATTTTGCTCATCAGACACTAACACAGAGAGAAAAATGTTTAAATTCATGAAAAATGGTATTACATACTACTTGAAAATCGAGTATTTTTACCAATTTTTCAAAGGAATAACAGTTCTCTACATAGCAAACACTAAAACCAGAACTAAGACAGCAACTTACAAGAAAAGTAAATCATTGCAGTATTTCCATTTCAAATTACACACATTTCTTAGAAGACAAGTACTGAACACTACCAGAAAGTTGCTAATATACAATTCGTTTCTAGATGCAGCAGTACAAAGATACTACCTTTAAAACTACCACTTACCACTTGAATGAAAGCACTCATGATTTAGCATCACTGACTCCAGGATTAACACAGCGAATATGACTTATTACCAACATAACTGTCAGGGATTGAAAACCTGCTACAACCAAATGTAAGAGCTGTGGTCTTCTACATGACAACTTAATATAGACAAGCTGATTTGATATGTAATCCTCCCTATATTTTCTGGATTTTATTTAAATTATTCAGGAAAATATCATTCTAATAGTACCTTGTAATATCTGAAGTAATCACGTTCTTGCAGTTTCTGTATTTTGGGGAAGATCTTGAAAGTATTGAAGTCATCAATGCTTTCTATGTCACATAGACAATCATCTAGGACTCCTGTGAGCTATTAAAAATACATAAAAATTTATTTTTAATCAAGAAATGCATTATTAACTACAGAAAAATCCTCTGAAAAGATGGCAGTCAAAAGAAATATTAGTGAAACTCAGTTCCATAGCAAAAAATTTCTCATCATTAAAATACTCTACAACATACCTTACACACTCAGAAAATAACAGACCTTAGCACTTTTTTTGAGCTTAAGCCCACTTCCAAATGCAACGCTGAATCTATGTTAGCCAGATGAACACTTTCAGCCTTGAAATTTATTGACAGATTCAGTGTACAGAACTTTCTGCAGAACAAGCAGCAAGATTTTCCGAACTATGAGCACGTGGTATAGTAGCACATCAGAGTTGCATACCAAGTATTCTCCTACCAAATGCTCATTAGTTGAATTGCCTAAAAAAACCCCCACAATCATGCATTGTCATTTTTATAATTCTTCTCAAAGTGTAAGAACACTTCAGACAGCTGCTTTAGAGGCATGGGAAAAAGAGTAATAGGTACCTTTGAGCCCAAGAAGTTAGTAGTTTCACAGTTAAATTCTACAAATAAATACTAGTAAAACCAAGTGCAGGCATCTATATGGTAAGGCTGCACATCTACCGTGAAACTAAGTCTGAACTTTCCAGGTCCGATTGCTCTTCCTGTGCCAGGACAGCAAGCTGGTTCAAGGTACTGCACTTGATTAAGACCACCTCTAGGAAAAGGAGGAGAGGAAGGCAGAACAGGACCGTGAAAGCAGCAGAGATGACAGGCCCAACTGACTCAGTAGACTAAGCTTTGGCAACGGTTTTGCCGAGACCCTGGCAGCGTCTTAGTGAAAGGCGGAAACACTGACAGTGTGATCCCATGAACATTTGTATGCTAAATTTCATTAAATCTAAAGTAACTACTCCTAAGTATAGCTTCTTAAACAACTACAAACGTGTCTGAAAGGCCTTTCAAATGTTAGTTTGACGGCTTTAGACCGTACCTAAGGGAATGGAACCAAACGCTGCTGTTAATTACTATTATTTTTCAGCCCGACAGGAAATTCATTGACATACATGATGGCCTAGAAAGCATATAAAATAGGAAAGCCCCCACATCTTATAACTTGCATGGGCTTAGAACTTCTAGTTATTAAAAGGTTATGGGCAAAAGGAGATGAAAAATATTTTGTGGCTTTTTTTTTTCTCCACAGATTTCACATAGATGAGATTATGAAATCATCTAATCTGTTTCATGCATGATAAATCACTCCACTACTTTACAGAACAGATATCCTTATATAACCCAGCTTGATGTAAAAGAGTCACTAGAAACCAAATTGTAGGCTTCTGCTCTTTTATGAAACATAAAGGAGGCCTGGAAAATGGATTTTCCCCCAACCCCCTGTGAGAATAAAGAGGTGAGGGTATGGCTACAAAGCATTTAAGTAGAAAATTCACCTTACGTAGCTCCTCCTTTTCCTGAGGCACTAAATAGGCTGTCACAATTCTGCAGAGCAGATATGGCAATGCAGCAAAACTCATTTAAGGGAAGTTACTTTACCCAAAGTCTTCCATGCTGTTACGCTCGCCTTGTTAATGTTATCTAAGTTCAAACCTGGGCAAACAGCTATGAAAAAACCTGTGTGCAATTACAGGCTTTTCACAAAGCCAAGAAAGCTCACAGCCCACGTGACTGGCAACTTCAAAGTCAGAATACAAAACTTATTATTGATACTCACAGAAATAAAACCCCCATGCATTTTAATGTATAATGAGTTAATTAAAAATTCCAAATTTTCTTATCGGTCACACATAGGCAGAAATTGATTTGGCAGTTTTCACAGGTAACACCATACCACAAAACAAGCAGCAGTACCTTGCGCTGTAATATAAACGGGCAAAAAGACAACTCTGAACACTTTGCTCAAATATTATCAAACTGTATAAAAACAGGATAAACCTTATGTGAAGAGCAATAATTTATTAAGCTGAAAGCAGCAAGAAAGATCCAAGAGATTTTCTTTGGACTAAGAAGATAAAGAGTAGAAACTATTTTGATGACCACCTCATGAGGCTATCCACTGCTTACAAAAACATTTTTACCATCTATGCAAAACTGAAAATGTTTTTTCAGGGGACAATGTTCCAAACAAACATGCAGTAGTTACACTCAGTGTCAAATCTCCATGGAAAAAGAAAAAGCTGCAGCCTTTTTATTCAACTAAGATGGCAAATTAATGGAGGTCACACCTTTGCCAGGTGTCTCTGATAAAATCTCAATTCTAAGAACATCTTTCAAAATGCAGTACAATTCACTTAGAACATTAGAAAGTTTCAGAAATAAACCCTCCCCAAAAACTAGAACTAGTCTAAGAAATATCATCAGAAAAATGAATGTAGAGTAACAAAAGCAAGCAAACAAAATTCTCCATTTCTTTCTCACAACTTTTTCAAAACTGGAACAGTTAGCTCCCTGTATACATAAAATAGCAAATTCAATGTTTCCTTGGAAGGCATGCTCTAAAATTAAACTATGCTATATCTGTACCAAACCACAATTTATAAAATGGTTTGACAGCACACAGGAAACACCAACACTGCACAGCAGTGGTGTCAGTTCATAGCACACTAATACAACAGCAACCCAGGCTTCAAGTACCCCAGTTAGGGGGTTTTTTTGACTAGTCCTGGTGTAGACTTCAGTGCTCTCACTTGCGTAATGATGGAACACTCTAAGAACACACAGAAAATTGTTTCATTTTTGTCAACGTCTGGATCGTCTAGCGAATCCTTTTTCAAACTGGAGACATCAAAATAAGAACAGTGTATTACATAGTTAAAGTTCTGTATTGCAAGACCTACTTTGCTGTTCACACAATTGGTAGTTTGCCTTTTTTTAATTGAACTCTACTAGTTCACTTAGTCCACAAATACAGAGCCAAACTGTTCTGTAAGTTATCGCACTTTTATTACAATGGCCAAGTATCAAGCTTTCTTTTCATCTGTTAATTACTCTGAACTCTTCGATAAACTCTAAAAGCATTAGCCTACTATAATTTGTGTTCAAGAAGTCATGTGACATTGAATAGCTGCTATTTCTTCTATATTTCCAATACGCTTATCAAAGTACTTCCATGTATTGTCAAACCTAGTTTAGTTCTTGTACCAATATCAGAGCTGTACTGGAGAGGTTAAACTTCTAACTTATCTTCTGCAAAATAAATCAGCCTTTCAGAAGGTCAACATCCAACCCGCATCAATTTCTCCTTATGAAATCTGGAAAGAGAAATGTATTCAGCTCTTCAACATTAAGAAAAACCTGAATAAATGCACATACTAACAAGCAGTCCATTCATACAAACAACCTTATTAGTGTTATCAGGTTGTTGCACTTTAATTGCTTCAACAATTAGAAGACCACCTGGGACACCTTGTTTTGTTCCTTAACGTTTTACTTTGCCATAGCTGCAGAATGAGAGAAAAGCTACAGGTAACATGACTCCAAGAGCTAACGGCTAGCTTGTCTTTGCCCAGCACAAGTCAAACTCTAGGTATTTAAACTCTGAATAAAATACTCTAACAATGTTATGAAATAGCAACAACCAGTCTCTCCGCCAAGCATCGTAAGAAAACCGTGCCAGTTTGTTAATGGCTTCTTTAAGAATCCCAATTCAATTAGCATTTAGTTATACTGCAACAACTACTATAATGGATTTTTAAACCCGAGAAAACCTCAACTAACAACAAAAAAAATGCAATAAAAGGTATCTATGCTAGACTACTCTAGTCACTGCCTTGGATGGTCGCTTACAATATAGCACATTATACAAAGCTGAAATTTAGAAAATATAACAAAAATAATGATCAGATATAGAAGACAAACTTTGCTCCACGTGTATATTGTATTTACATATAAACTCACTCTAATGTCCTTGGACCAGCTGAAATCCTTCCCTGCTTGACACCAGCTGTTACTGAAGTCATGGTCATACTGCTGAGGAACAGCAAACTCCCAACTACAGACACTTGTCCTTCTGAAGCTGTGAAGGCAGTTTACAGAAAGGCGCACTCCCACCCTTCTCTGTAACGTGGGCAAACAGACATGACCTGAACACAAGCCACGTCTGGGCACCGGTGTCACCATTCCAACATATGGCTTCTCATGGACTTCACAAGGACATCAAAGTTTCTGGTACGATCGAACACAGAGCTCCTGAACACAACACCCCACAGGCAGCAAGCAGTGTTAGGTGGATTAAACGACTCCTCTGTGTAGCTGGACCCTTACACGACGTTACTACCAGCGGTTCCCAGGTCAAACAACTTCTCCCTTCCCTGTAGCAGCGGGGCCCCACAGACCGGAGGCTCCAACCGCCCGGCCCCGGGCAGGACCCCAGCAAGCAGCAACCGCAGGTTGTATGGAAGAGGACGGACGCGGGCTACAGACTCCAGCGAGAGGCTTCTCTGCCGGGGAGGCT
>NW_009608811.1:0-15753 GCF_000690535.1 Cariama cristata
TATATATTTATATAATAAAATTTAACAAAAAGAAAAAAAGGTTTGATACAAGTATACATTTGAACTAGGTACATTTTAGTCAGGAATTTGGTGCCTAAATGTACATGTCAAAAGGCTCTACATGCCTCAGTAAGTGTCTTATTTTTCAATCTAATCACCTCTGGGCACCTAGGGTTTTACCTCTATCATACCTACCACTACCTCATCATCTGCAGACACCTAAAGTTTTCTCTCCCTCGTTTCTATTGCTGCTTCAGTCAGAATGTTTCTATCCTTACATTAATTCCTCCAGAGGCTACACCTAAGCTGTCACTGCTGCAACAGGAATTGAAGCCAGATTTCCCACAGCCCAGGTAAAAACCTTAATCTGCAGACACTGTCACATGCTGCTTCTTGCCCCTTTTTGCTCCACAAATAGGTAGTTCTTGGCTGCGCAAAGGAACAACTGACTTCACATAGCTGCACAGGTGCCGGGACTTCCCACCACATCACACACGACAGCGAGGTGCCAGTCTCTGCCCCGAGAGCTGCAACTGAAACCCCTCAAGGTGAAAAAGCAGCTGAGACCAGTAAAAGCCATATTCTCTAAGATACAGAAAATGAGGTATCACCCCTCTATCACATTAACATACACGCGCATCTCCTCTGCTTCCAGTTCTTTAAGAGCAACAATTAGAATTGATCAGGACTTCAGAAGAAGTGCTGTGGTACCTATCAGGTTGTGGATGGCAAAGGGAGGAAGGTGCCATCCTGAACATTCTATGACAATCTGAACAAGGAGCTTGATCTCCAGGGAGAAGAGGGGTTTCAGACAAACCAGCTGCATTTATTGTTTCCTACAGGCTACTCGTCGGCAGTCCCAGGCAGGTGGTTATCCCATTTCCTTTAGACCTCATTCCAAGGTATCTATTTTTCCCCAGGAACATACAGGGAGTCAGGAAATCGTAACGTAGCTTTCTGGATTTAGGTACCAAAACCTATTCCTGTACCTTGAAATTAGTATTCACCAGTAGTCAACTATGAAATTTTAGTTCACTTTTTTTTTTTTTTAATTTACCTGGCACCTGCCACGTCCAAAATCTGTAGAAAGACCTTCTACATGCAGCAGCTACAGATTTCACAAGTGTATTTTTTCTCCTAAAATCTACATCATCTGTTCAGTCCTGAACTGCCACAAAATAGGATTGTTACCCAGCTTTCAAAAAGGAAATGTGTAAATTACTTCAATTTTACTCCAAATGATAATAAATACAGTAGAAAAATAAAGCTTTCTTTGCCTATGTCAAAAAATGAAAATACAGAACATGTATTTCTACAAGCACAACACAACAGCAGGTCAGTAAGTTATTTTTCAGAAACTGCAACTTACTCAGTAGATGTCTCAGTAGGATACTATAAAATCATAACAACAGATATCCCATAATAATCTTTAACATCACAGTGCAAATGTAGAAAACATCACCACGTAATTCCACAAGAAGAGGCTTTTACTGGAGAGAACTGGCCACAAACGCAGGAGTCAGATGACCCAGATTCAACCCAGCTCCTCTACTGACTCAGGGCTTATCTACCCAGGGAAAACAACCTATAAGAGCTTCTCCTACAGACACTCTTATTCCATTAGTCCTAAAATTTCTTCATTCGGGTAATTTAGTTCACTTTAGAATTTAACTGAAGACAGCACAGAATACTTACCATGTTTAAATTTCATATGCCAGCTTATTTTGCAACAGGTTCAGTGTGTAAACAAGATTTTATGATAAGGCTCAAAATAACCAATATATCACTTGGTGCTTTGATTTATTCAAAGGATAAATGGCAATAATTTATGTTACATAAATCAGAATAGTATTTTGAATCTGCACATATTCAAGAACTATGTCTAGATCCTCAAATAACATCATCCATATCAAATAAAGACATGTAACTGGAAAATTTTTTTCTTAATTGTTTAATGATTATGTAAAACACTATTTTCTGACTTCTGTTCCTCAGCAGCTCAAAGAAACATTGAACAAGAAGGCAGAAAATTGGCTTCCCTTATGGGAAAATTAAAGAGGCTTCCATTATCTATGCACAAAATTATTTGTTAAATTGCATGTTAGGGTGCAATTAATATACTGCATTTAGAAATTATTTTAGTTCAAATTGCATTTATCTATTTTTATGAAGCATCTTTGAACTGTAATTTAAATTAAAAACAATTCATACGTGAATACAAAAAATTCTGTGCTACGTCTATATAATACAGAGAAACAAAAACAGGCAAACAGATCTTATTCTTGATCAATACATAATTTTAACTTATAAAATTAAAATACTAATTTCTATCTGAATTAAATGTCTTAAAGCTACAGGTAGTCTTACTGCCTACTTATGTTTGTTAGGGAACTGACATGGAATAATCATGTTTCCTATCATCCCTGGCATTTCAGTAATCAAAATGCATCCTTGCTTGTTTGCGCAGACTAAAGCTAAGACTACTTAGTCTGAAGAGTTGGTTTTCAATGGAAACTACACCAGGAAAAGACAAGGTAGCACTGTCTGACGGAACTAAACCAAAATTTATCTGTAACTGAATATCACAAACCAAACAGCACTAATGGAATTATTAAAGACACATAGTTCTGTTGAAGACTTGTAAATAAAAGTTCTGCTGGTTTTGGCTGGGATAGAGTTAAATTTCTTCATAGCAGCCAGTATTGGGCTATGTTTTATATTTGTGATGAACAGTGTTGATAATTCAGGGATGTTTCAGTTACTGCTGAGCAGGGCTTACACAGAGTCAAGGCCTTTTCTGTCTCTCACCCCACCCCACCAGCGAGGAGGCTGGGGGGGCACAAGGAGTTGGGAGGGGACACAGCCGGGACAGCTGACCCCAACTGACCCAGGGATATGCCATACCGTATGGCGTCGTGCCCAGCATATACAGCTGGGGGAAGAAGGAGGAAGGGGGAGACGTTTAGAGCGATGGTGCTTGTCTTCCCAAGTACTGTTACATGTGATGAAGCCCTGCCTCTTTCTCAGATGCCTCTGACAAACATGATATGATAAAGCATTGCAATTTGTGAGTTACATTATTTTAAAAACTCTTCACATATTGTCTTGTAAAAGTGAGAGTTTCTCATACTTTCTGCTCTTCTCAATAAAAGTTATTTTTTATATAAAACAAAAAGTCTAAGTCTGCCTCACAGAATGGGAAATGAGTTTTGCCTTTACATCACATAAAGTTTCAATGCGGGATACTGGAAGGAAGAGGAATCTGGGTGCTTTTAGGAATTTGACTCTTTGTCTCCTGTAAAGATTTCTAACATTTGACAATTAATACCCGCTTAATTTCCATTTTATCTAAACTACATTTAAAATGTTGTCTTGCAAGTGAGTGAACAATCTGTTTATATTTGTGGACTGCTTCCAGGAAGCTACCTCCTCCCTCTTCCCTTAACACTATCTTACAGACATTTTAAAATTAAGTTGTCACAACAGTCTTTCCCTTCTCCACCAAAATTAGACTGATCACTGTTACCACTTACTTAGAAAAAAACACATGTGATTTAGCAATAGTAATATGCACATGTTCAAGTCTGCCCTCACTGAAATAAAATTTGTGGCCATCCCCTCTTGCATTCAAAGTTTGTTTTTTAAATTCCCAAACATATATGCAGATTAAATATCTGTTATTGCTAGGGTAAGGCCAATAGCAACTGTATGGCTTTTCCAGACCACAATCTTTGTTCTTCCTTCAAAAGAGGAGGAGGAAGATAAGCAGGAGGAAGAAGAAGCTGTAATTCTGTAGCAGCCTAACACTCTTGGTTCCAACAGTATTTCACTTTTTTTCATGCTACCAGATCTTCATTTCATTCACTGACTAGTTTACTGGCACCATTGTTAGACTAGGCTATCAAGGCTTTAGACAGTCCCTTCAAATAGTGATGAATGTTCCTGGTATTCCATATGTTTTGTGACATTTGAGACTTCCAAGTACTACATTTAATCAGTGCAATATGCTTCAGTGGTTCTCATCGTCACACAATCACAAAGTCAAAAAGCAACACAACAACCTCCCCCCAAATGCTTTTAAATGTGATACTTTATCACAGTTGCCAGCATAAATTTTCCATTAGTGACAGCTCAGTTTTTCTTCCAAATTCACATATGTACCACTTTAAAATATTCATTCTATTTATGGAACACATAAAATTATGCAGTGAGTTATAGTATGTGAACATTCATAGCCAGATTTAAAACATGTGAATGGATTTCATTGAGATGTGTGGAACACTCCTAAGAGATTTTTTTTTTCTCGGAATCCAAAGACAGTATCTCTTGAGTAGTTTAATAAAATTTCATTTAATTAGCTGATCAGAAGATATATTTGAGTCTTACTGACTAACTATATTTTACTATCCATGTCAAAAGACTGCTTGCTTAACTATCTCCATTAACAGCTCATATAAATTTCAACTCCAAAGATAGAATAGTTAGGCACATTTGTTTCCAAATCACTTATTGCTGATTATTCATTACCTCTTCAATATTGCAGGTTTTCCTATCTTATTTCTATTATTTACCTATGTTACCTAAAAAGATCAGAAAATAGTAGTCCTGCTAATATGAAGTCTTGAATCACCATATCAAATAAAACATAGATGTTGCTCTTCAGAAAATATTTATTGTTGAGGGTTTTTTTAACTTTCCAAAGATCAACATAAAATCCCAAAACCTTTCAGATATTATTAAAAAATATAATCATAATACTTCAATGTTCTTACAGTTTTGGAATTTCTACAAAATAGTAGGAACCCACATAGATCCCAGAGCACTGTATGATGTAAAACCTGTTTCCCTACCTACAGTCATGTTTGGAAGTCTCAGTCCATTAAATCAGGCATTTCCCAATGCTCAAGGTAAATATAAGACTATAGGAAACTGAAACAACACTCAATCCCTTCATGTTGTAACTAGTGAATTCCTTGAATTCTGTATCCATAAAAAAAGGAAAAGAAAAAAAGAAAACAAGGAATTTGTAGTCTTATTGTATACACATACTCATAGAGGTGCTCTACTGAGTGCTGAAATGAAAATAAGGATCCCTTCCTTCAGTCTAAGCATAAAAATGTAGCTCTACCAGCACAAAAAAATTAATGAAATAATTTAGTGTGAACATGAAATAATGAGAAATGGTTGCACAAAAAAATAAACATAAATATCAAATCCTTATTCATTTCCACTCAAAATGCATCATTGGGCCATTGGAAGTTCTCTTCCATATTCTAAAGAGAGAAGGGAACTACTGTGATTCCTTTTTCTAACTGGAAATGTCCATTAATCTTTTGTGTGAGCCTTTTTCCAGCAAAGAATGATGGTCCAATATAAACAAAATTTTCTAAATAAATCTATTTATATCTCAAAGCTTAAGGCCAGTATCAGGACTATTACCATCAGCATTTCTGGTAGCTGATCTGTCTGTCCAGGGTTTCCTTCCTCTGCACAAGGCTGCCAAGAGTAATGGTGTACAGCAGAGCTCCTAAGGTTTCTGGGCTACTAAGGAAGAAGGTCCGTCAGACCCCCAACAAGCCTGTTTGCTGGTTCAGCAAACACATACCGAACTAAGTCACAGCTGACTCTTTTCCTGAATCGCCTAACTATGTATCTGACCATCTCTTCTTTTAGGCAACCAGCCCTTGGCCAACAATATGGACACTTACACTACTTCTCCAAGGCACCAAGACTCCTAGGCAGCCTAGGAAGCAGCTCTGGCAGCCATTCAGCTTGGCTAAAAGATTTGTCTTTTCTATTTCTACCGTAATCCGAGGTGGTAAAACACAGAAGTTAAAAACACGTCGTGAAACTATATCTGGTATTCCAGCATTCCAGCAACACTCAATAAAATCATTTAGTAAAAAAAGAACAAAAAACACACCCAAATCCCAACACCCTCCCCCAAAAACTCCCAAACAAGCACCAAAACCCACAGCTAAAATAGATAATAGAAACCAGAAATTAAGAGATAGAAAATTATGTATCATAATCAAACTGTATAATTTTTTGTGCACCTTGTTCCCTTGTATCTAGGTAACCTAACCTCAACCTACACAAGCAGAAACAGAATTCTACTGGCTTCAGGAATTACAGAGGACACCACATGCCATCTCCTTGGGAACAAAATATCTCTTAAATATCCCGTAAAAGCCCTCCTAAACATTGAAGAATACTTACTGTAACTGTTCACATACTATCTTGTAAATATCAGGCACTCTCAAACTGCAGAGAAGACAGACTTTTCAAATTAAAATAGAAACCATGGCTGTTTTATGTGTCTTTGACAAGTCCAAAGATTTAAACATACACCTTTGTGCCTGTCACATCAACTGCCCGGAACTCTCCCTCCAAAACTTCATTATGCCCTTTGAAAGGTCGGCTTAAAACTTTCTTGTTAGGATGCCCTCTCTCTCCCTTTTGCTAACATAAAACCATGCTCAACAGAAATACTTACTGTAGCCTCTCAAATCATCTGACTAATTAGTCAACTTCAGAGCAAATTATTTCAGCATGTATTTAGCTCCTGTTTCAGACCTGCAATGCATCTGAAATTCTGGGTCTTTTTGCCAAGTTTATCAGTTACTCTAGTAAGAGATACTTTGGTTCTTTCAACAAAGTGCCCAACAAGAGTCAATAGGCTGCCAGTGTGCTGTAACCACAGCATGCCGTGCAGAGTAACACCATCTTGTCTCCTTCAACTCTTTTTTCCCCCCTTTTCTCTTACCTCAGACTGTAAACTTTTCTGGGCAGGAATTCTTTATTTTTTTCTGGTTTTGCACAGCACAAAGAGATTTGGGTCCAAGACTGGGCACTATGGTATTACAAACACTCAGGAATAACATTTAGTATGCGAGTTTGAGCTGAAGTAAAATTTTATAGAAATGTTTCTTAATATACATATATTCCCTACTATAGATACAAGAATTTTACTGTTCCGAAGAAAACATCCAGTAACATTTGCTTTATTACATTTATTAGATTTATTAGGATTTATTAGATTACCATATTATCTATGCAATAAATATGTCTAGGTATACAGCAACACAATGTATACTTGGCAGACTTGAAAACAGTAACCATTTGTCTTTAAATACAACTTTTAAAGGACTTGTTCCAGGAGAAATATACTATCTGAATGAGCAAAAACAAAATAATAAAAACTATGATTATTTTTGGATGATACTGTAAAAATAATTGAAGAACATCGTATTGAGCAGTAAACAAACCTAGGCAACATAAGGAAATTAAAACTAGAAAAGTAAAATTGAATACAGCTGGAAGGCTGATTTACAAGTGATTTTGTCTTATAAAGTAACGGCAATACTGCAATAAAAAGCTAGAGGTGCTAGTAAACAGTGAGTCCAATATAACTGTATAACAGAATACAGCAATCAAAGAGCTAACCGCTCCTAAGGCTATCCCATCATACGCCTCCAATGTGATAGTCTGTCTGTGGTATAATAACCAGTATAATTTAATTTAAACTATGGCAGTCAGTTTGGGTACCTGAACTCCATAAAAAAAAGATGGAGTGAAATTGGAAGCAATTCTGAGAACAGCTGCTAAAATAATGAAAGAGTTGAAGGGACTGAGTTTTGTGTAAGGGTCAGGAGAGTTAAAAGGCAGTAAAAGGCGATGTGGCATCCCTGAGAAAGGACTAAACTAACACAATAGCTTCACCAGTAATCCAGTGTATAACCTTAAGCATATTTCCCTCCTCCTCCTTCTCCATCTCTCCTTTCTTTTACTTTTTTGGCAATTTGAATATCTACACAGATGTGGACAGACACTGACCTCATTCTGACTGTGTTGCACAATGGCTGAATGGGAATAATCTCCAACCAGAAAGAGATTTAACCACACTGTGGTGGGATGTCCAACCTAACAAAGCATGCTGACATCTTCTCTCTATATTTACAATCTCTCTGGCACACTGGATCATAATGTTTCATTTTGTAATGTAAATAGAAATATTTCAGACATCAGCAAAATGACATCAAGATAAAATTTATCAAAATATCTATATACAGTGATCTTCATCTGTCTATATCGAAGGAGTGTAGCCAAAGAAGGGTAACATGTGACAATGTTATCATATCAATAGATATCTTCCAGACAGGCACAAAATACAGCCCCAATTTGCAGTTTAGAAAATGACCCACTGGGGACTATATTTTCAGATTAGTATCGTCTGTGTCTTCATTTATTTTGGACACCCCAGCATCCAGCTATAATAGTCCCTGAGACATTACAGGTCCTGTAGACAGAATCACACAGTCCTGATATTACCTAACTCAAAACCACAGGGTGACAGCTAAGGTAAAGGGGAGTCCCGTTCAAGCTTCAAAGCTTTTAGGTTCAGGTAAATATTTTTATGACCAGTGAAAGCCAAGCTCCCTGCTGCTGTGGTTATACTTTTACCAGTACTCATAACAGCTGGTTTAAATCAGTTTGAGCATAAAATTTGAGAGGCTTTAGTATCTCGTCTGTATCATCATCTGGACAAGGGGATCGAGTGCACCCTCTCACTCAGTTTGCAGATGACACCAAGCTGGGTGGGAGGGTTCATCTGTTGGAGGGTAGGAGGGCTCTACAGAGGGATCCACAGGCTGGGTCGATGGACCGAGGCCAACTGTATGAGGTTCAACAAGGCCAAGTGCTTCGTCCTGAATTTGGGTCACAACAACCCATGCAACGCTACAGGCTTCGGTAAGAGTGGCTGGAAAGCTGCCTGGAGGAAAAAGACCTGGGAGTGTTGGTCGACACACAGCTGAACATTAGCCAGCAGTGTGTCCAGGTGGCCAAGAAGGCCAACAGCATCCTGGCCTATATCAGAAATAGTGTGGCCAGCAGGACCAGGGCAGTGATTGTCCCCCTGTACTTGGCACTGGTGAGGCCGCACCTCAAATAATGTGTTCAGTTTGGGGTCTCTCACTACAAGAAAGACCTTGAGGTGCTGGAGCGTGTCCAGAGAAGGGCAACGAAGGTGGTGAAGGGTCTGGAGCACAAGTCTGATGGGGAGCAGCTGAGGGAACTGGGGTTGTTTAGTCTGGAGAAAAGGAGGCTGAGGGGAGACCTTATTGCTCTCTACAACTACCCGAAAGGAGGTTGTAGTGAGGTGGAGGTCAGTGTCTTCTCCCAAGTAACAAGCAACACGACAAGAGCAAATGGTCTGAAGTTGCACCGGTGAGGTTTAAACTGGATATTGGGAAGAATTTCTTCACCAAAAGGGGTTGTCAAGCATTGGAGGAGGCTGCCCAGGGCAGTGGTGGAGTCATCACCTCTGGAGGTATTTAAAAGATGTGTGGGTGTGGTGCTTAGGGCTGTGGTTTAGTGGTAGACTTGGCAGTGCTAGGTTAATGGTTGGACTTAATGACCTTAAACGTCTTTTCCAAGCTAATCGATTCTATGATTCTAAGACCATCATCTTTGCAGTTGTCTCTTTCTGTATCTCTCAAATAAATTTGTTATCTTTCATTAATGACTACTTTCACTCATGTCTCCAAATTACAGAAAACTCAAGGAGTTTCCGTTTGCTTTCATGAGTTGGAGAACCCCTGGCCTTATTTCTGCAAATATGGGTTTTGAAATGCAGCACTTATCTAATAAATAATGTAGAAATTGCTCCTTTGCTAATTAACATAAGTCGGACAGCTAGGAAAATACTCATAGATTGCATGCAAAGCCTTTGCATTATGACAATTACGCTAATGTTCTATGATGCATTTTTCTTATTTTCTTTTTAATTGTAGAGACACAGAACATAATCCTGTGAACATCCGAAATTGATGGCACTTATTATCAAACTGAACACTAGGCAATCTCCTCTCTGACTTCTAGCATTTTATGCTGCCAGTATTTTTTGTTTTGTTTTGTTTTTTAAACAGCTGTCTCTAGGGACTCACAGGCATGAGCAGCTCTAGAAAAGATCCTCTCTTCCAATACTTGGCTCCGTAATTTAAAAGATGCAGCCAGCACCCTCTCCCTACAGACATTCACTGAGGCAAATGGGAAGATTCCTATGAGTCATGGTACAGTGCAGGCTACGCCAGCCAGTTTTCCTTCACTTATTTCATAAATTTTGCGATCAGAAATGTAGTTGCCATCTGCACAGTATGCGGATTAGATACAGATTTGCATCATGCAGACCTATGAAGGGCAGAAGCACAAAGTCACCACAATTGTCTGTGTATGAAATTAGTAAAATTTTGTAATGTTTGTGTGAATACTACATGTAAACACAATGCCTAAAAATCAGTTCTCAGAAATGGAAACTCACAGAAGACTGATGATCACATAACTGCAGAATAATCTACCACTGAAGCTGTTAATCGTTAAGCAATGCATTCCTACTTTCTGTGTCAGCATTTCAAGGTTCTGTTCCCCTGTTCCCCTATTTCTCCATTTGTGTATTTTTTCAAACCTGTAATTCTTAGAGTTTATTTCCATTGCAGAGGCAAATCTGGCTGCTGCTCAGCTGCATTGCCAGTGTTGTTTGTACTCATCCAACAGTACCTGGACCAAATATAGTAAAATACCCAGTTTCAGTGACCCTCTGCAGAAGGTTGCTTAACAACATGTTGGTCCTAAATTTTTCTCTGGCATTCCCTGCCCATGCCCAGGGAGGCTGCCTAATTACAAGAAGATTTTTGGGCATAAGAACTAGTGGCTATAATTCCCAAAATGCTACAGTCTAACATGAGTGCAACACTAGTGTGGATGTCATACTTAAGCTTGTCTTTAAAATGTGCTTAGCCTAGATATTTAAATTGCATGCAGCAGTGCAGACAGGTAACTGCCTCACTTGCCCTTAAACCAGTTTTTACAGTTTTCACATTAAAACACCTGGAAATTTTGCTGTGCTAGTACAGGATTGCACCCAGCCTGCTCTGCCAGTGGGTACAGTGGCCACAGCAGACTCAGTGGGACAGAACATGCGGGGACATGCCCACCCTTCCAGATCACAACATGCCTTAATGCAAACCTGCCTTCATTTTGACATTTTAAGCTAAAATTGCTGGCATAGTTGAAACACAGCACTGGTGTGATTGGTGTATGTTCTGCGCTGCCAGTTCTGCTGCAATGAACAGTAACTTCCAAAAGAAGCCTGTTAATACTTGAGAGCTATAACATTTTACAAGGCTGCAGCTGCATTTACTTTAGGTTGTCTATCAAAGCACATATTACCACGAAGGCTTAACTGCAAACCCTTCTTCAGGTGGCCATGACATAGACAAATAGCCTTTTTAAAACCAGTCAGCAAGTGAATCTAGAAGCCTTTTTTCAGTAAATCGAACAAAGCATTATAGAAAATTAGTTTAAAATAACAAAAAGCCTACACGCTTACCTAAGTTTATTAATCTTGTACTTCAATAGAGCCTATGTTGTATAGGCTTTCCTTTGAGTTTTGGCAATATAAATGATTCAGTCCGAATTTCTTTAGAAAATCTCTATCACTAGAGATTGTGTGCTCACTCCAAGCGACACCCTCGTTTTCAGAAAGACTAATCCTGCCCAGGTAAAGCAGAGCTCACTTTTTATATGGGGCGATGGCTACTATTACTGGGCTTAGATGTGAAGTCCTCCTTTTGTCTCAAAGTGGTTTGCCATCAGGCAGTCCAACAAGACCCAAGTGGGTCACTCTCTTTGACAGCTGAACTGCTGTAGCATTTACAAGTCACAGTGGTAGCCCTTGTCCTTTCAGCAGAGCATACAGCAACTACCTTTTCTCTCTTTCCATCCTTCATTTCCAGACATGCTGCCAGCAACACAGCTACACACCTACTCTCAGAACTGATAATAATTTTCGAATCTTCAGACCGAAAGCTATTACAGGACCAACCACAATTGTACGCCTTTCTCCTATTAACTTTATAGTGACTTCTACTATTATAAAGGAACATCCTTCTGTCATTTAGCCAGAATGTCCTTTCTATTTATAATGACTACAAGGGCAAATAATCACAACTTCTGTGTTCCTCAAACTGAAGGTTCCTAATCCATGAATAAAAGACCTCCTTGTAATAGTTTTGGCTGGGATAAAGTTAGTTTTCTTCATAGTGGCTGATATGGGGCTATGTTTTGGATTTGTGCTGGAAACAGTGCTGATGATAACAAAGGGATGTTTCCCTTGCTGCCGAGCAGGGCTTACACAGAGCCAAGGCCTTTTCTGCTCCTCACCCCACCAGCGAGGAGGCTGGGGGTGCACAAGTAGTTGGGAGGGGACACAGCCGGGACAGCTGACCCCAATGACCCAAGGGATATCCCATACCGTGTGACATCATGCTCAGCATATACAGCTGGGGGAAGAAGGAGGAAAGGGAGGATGTTCGGAGTGATGGCGCTTGTCTTCCCAAGTAACCGTTACACGTGATGGAGCCCTGCTTTCCTGGAGATGGCTGAACACCTGCCTGCCCACAGGGAGTGGTGAATGAATTCCTTCTTTTGCTTTGCTTGCTTGTGCAGCTTTTGCTTTACCTATTAAACTGTCTTGATCTCAACCGATGAGTTTTCTCACTTTTACCCTTCTGATTCTCTCCTCCATCCCGATGTGGGGGGAGTGAGCGAGCGGCTGTGTGGGGGTTGGTTGCCAGCGGGGGGTGAACCACAACACTTCTGCAACAGATTACAGCTACATCTTGAAATCATTAATTAGAAATTAATTTTTTTTACATATATCTTTAGCCTGGGATTGCTTTTATTTTTCCTGTATTGAAATACGTGTAAAAGCTAATGTTTACTATTGTCAAAAAACATTATTTTCTTTCAGAAGATGAGAAGGCTTAAACCACTCCTGTTACTACACTCCTGGGATAATTACTATGCATTAGTACTCTCAATAACAACTAAACTTGATTTAAAGACTTCATACCTATGAATCAAAGGTCTAATTTTCAAAAATTGAAAGAATTACCTCAGTGCACAAGTCTCACTGAAACTGAAGAGCTAATCAGGAACCCAAGCCTCCTCACGTGTGCCTAACTTTAAAACAACCCTTCACCTTAGCAGAGTCATCGTCAAAATTGCCATCAACATACATTGCAGCAAACAAATCTTCACCAGAATGAAAAATGTAAAATGTGCCTCTTCACAACTGGGATAAACACCTGACACAACAGAGCCATCAACTGCACGGATCCTCTGCATGCATAAACATACAGGCACCAAATACTGTTATAAAACTATGTAGATTAAAGTGAATAGGCCTTATAATACCAGAATAAACTCATATGAAAACAGTAAAAGACAGGACATGCAGTTAATGGAATAACAGATTCCACAAAACATTTATTACATTTTTGATCACTCAACCTCTTTCTCAGTAGAGACTTACTAAATACCTCCAAAAGATAAGCTTGGGAACTAAAACTTATAGCTTTGCAAGATACTAAAAATTGTGGACCTAACAGCGACACGTTATTATTTCTCTCACAATTTCTCCCCAGACAACTCCTCCATGTTCCACAGGTAATAATTATCTGTCTCTTTTCATCCCACAGAGCTAAGAATTTGAATACCTCCAGCCTTGCTAGCAGCTCCTACTGTCCCACAGGTAAAAAAAACCCTATCATTGTTTCTCAAACTGTATATTAAATGAACATAATTAAATTAAACAGAGCAACTATTTTCAACATGTAGTGTTTTATTTCAGTTTTGAAGAAATGGTTTTGGATCCAGGAACTGGTTTATTTTTCCAACATCACTTGCTTATAAAACTCACTTGCACACACACACACATCTATCCAAGCATATATAATGAAGACTTACTTATATTTGCACATTATAATGTATGTACATGCATATTTATGTATTTTACATACATATATGTATGTAAAACATCTTAATACATCTTCATAAAAACGTTGCCTTAAAAAAAATCATTACAATATTTTCAAAGCTTACATTATCACACCTCAAAAACACATACTGGTTTAATTAGGCAAGAGGAGACAAAATTCATAAAAAATTACGACTGTGAAAAATAGAGGCCTCATTTTACCCATCCCCCTTACTCTGGGGGAGGACACCATACCCTTAGACTATTCCTGATACAGATTTGCCTCACATATTTTAAACCTCCAAAGACCCAGATGCCCTACAGTTTTTTCAAGTATTTAGCTGTGTCATATATAAAGAGTTGTCTTGTCCCAAATCCTCAGTGTTATAAAGTATGTTGATTATTTTTGTTTTACTTGTTATGATTTGGGAAACAGAACCATCACTGCTCTAAGTATTTTTTCATACATTAGAAGGCAATTTTTTTGCAATATTATTGACATATATACCTCTCAACCTTTCTGTTCAGTACTAACAAACCTTCTTTTGTTCTGATAATATCTGGTGCTGGTTCTTGTTTGTCTCCTCTGGATGCTGCCAAATTCATCTATTTCTTTTTTTAAGCCTAATGCCCAAGACCAGGCAAAATACTTCTGTGACATGCCATCCACTGCAGGAACCTCAGTAGCAACTCCCACGGGTAGCAGATGACATTCCTGTCCGCATGTCCCAGGGCTATTTGCCCTTTTTTATGCAAAAGAATCACATCATTAATTAACTTCCATTTGTGGTCTAACACCAAGATGTATTTACACACTACTGCTGCCTAAACATTGATTTCCCATTTTGTACATAAATATTTGATTCCTCATTTCTAAGTTGTAATAGTTAGCATTTTTCTTTATAGACCTTCACCTCACTGATTTCAAAGCATTCCTCCAACTTATCAATCTCATTTTGAATCTGACACTAAGAAGTGCTCACTACTCTTCCCATCTCCACGCTATCCACAAACCTATAAAAACCTTTCGATTTCAAACAAAGGATCTTTTTACCATTCTCTAGTTGCATCTTATTATACTAGTGGATCAAATGGAATATACAGTCCTCTAAATTTAACAAATTTTGTGATCATGGTTGAGTTCATGGGACATATGGTTTCTAAATACAGTACGTATGTTGTAATACATATATTCAATCTCTTATCAAAAGTGCTTATATAGCAGTGGAAAGAGAACTGATATTAAATGAAAAACAAAGATAATTCAGTATACAAAGAAAAAAATTTGTAAAGGAGAAGAAAGTAAACTAATTCAAAAAGCATAGATTATGGCAAAGAAAAGAAACAGCTATGACTTTCTACAACATGGAAACACTGCAAAACAAAAACTGACAAATAATCCCTGATAAAGACAAAATGTCACAATAATTAAAAAAAACCCAAAAAACCACAAAACAAAACCCCCAAAAACAACAAAAACAAAAAATCCAAACAAACAAAAAAACCACAAAATGTTTTCTTCACTGCATAGTTCCTGGAACATGAAGGAATACATACCGTCTGCAGGAAATTCTACAAATCTATCACCAAATCCACAATTAGATGTCAAAACAATCTCCAAAGTAGATTTTTAAGAATATTGTATTACCTTCAGATTTTCAAATATATGATTAAAAATACATAGATGTGAACTGGTCAGCACATTTCTGAAAAAATGTCTATTGAGCTAGATAAGCTTTTCCTATTAAGGAAAAACAAATTTTAAAAAGAAAAAAAAAGTACATGATAATTTTGCAGTCTTGAGTTTCTTTCATAACTGTACAGCTCCAGGCAGCGGAGGGATAGAAGAGGAGACAGAAGGAGATAATTCATGAGGGACAACTGTCAACCACATCATCGCTAAGAAAGGGAATGTTGATCCCAGAGTCAGCAGG
>NW_009608811.1:15784-22975 GCF_000690535.1 Cariama cristata
AGTAGAAGTGTATCAATTGGAGAAAGAAATTGAGCTGAATAAAAGGGTATGGTAAAAGATTTTTGAACTGCACAGGGCAAGGATGGAGAACAGGTAAGTAGATCAAATTCCAAAAGAATGCATATAAATACCCCAAAAATGCTGTCTTCCCAGTGACTGCAGTATACTGCAATAAACATGCCTCCACCCTAAATCCTGTTCAACACTTAAGAGTAAATGATAGTATCTTGGGTTCAAATCTCGCAAAGCACACTTCAAATATGATTCATTTATCTTTACTAAATATCTACAAGGTAACTATAGTTTGTACAGCTTTACAAATGGGTTGACAGAGACAGTGTGACTTGTTCACAGTCTCACACAATGAATGTGGCAGGATGAAACTATTTCAAATCCCAGCCCTCTTATCATCTATAATATCATCCTTCCTCTCCACTTTTCCAAGTATTTTCTGAAGACTGGCACTACAACACCACCTACAGCAGAAAATTCTGTTTTCATGGTGAGTCCTCAAATATGCCACTAGATATGCAAACAAAGTAATACAATCCACCTCTTTTGGAACAAAGGACCTGCTGAGAAAATTCATTTATAGGTGGATAACTGAAGCTTGGCAGTATTGAAAATAGATACATATACGTTCTGCCAGTTTTACTCATAAGCCAAATGGTTTCCAAACACTCCAGCTCATATTCATGGCAAAACTTAAGTTAACTCAATCAACAGTAGAATTAATTGCTTAAGAACAGTTCATCGACACTGATCTTTGGAAGTCACCTTCAAACCCTTCCTCCAAGAGTAAATTTGTTTACTTGCTAAATTGAAGAAGAGGAGGCCTCCTGTTTTCAGCTGGGATAGAATTAATTTTCTTCCTAGTAGCTGGTACAGTGCTGTGTTTTTTGATTTAGTATGAGAATGATGTTGATAACACACTGATGTTTTAGTTGTTGCTCAGTAGTGCTTACCCTAAGTCAAAGACCTTTCAGTTTCCCGTGCTCTGCCAGCGAGAAGGTGCACAAGAAGCTGGGAGGGAGCACAGCCAGGACAGTTGACCTGACCTAGCCCAAGGGATACTCCATACCTTAGAGCGTCATGGCCAGTATAGAAACTGGGGGGAGCTGGCTGGGAGGGGCTGATCATTGCTTGGGACGGGCTGGGCATCGCTCAGCAGGTGGTGAGCAATTGTATTCTGCACCACTTATCTTTTCTGGGGTTTTATTCCTCCCTTTCTCTTTGTTATATCACTTTTCATTACAATTATTATTATTAACTAATGTTATTGTTATTGTTGTTAATATTATATTTTATTTCAATTATTAAACTATTCTTATCTCAACCCGTGGGTTTTATGTTTTTTCTGGGGGTGTGGGGGAGGAGTGAGCGAGCGGTTGTGTGGTACTTAGCTGCCAGCTGAGGTTAAAACACAACAGGAGGGTTCAAGGGTTTCTATGTTAAGCATTTCAAAATTACTGTAAATGATGCATTCTGCAACCCCTGAATGAAATAGTTCTAGAATTAACAGTTCAAGCATTTCACAAGTTAAGCAGTAAAAAATCTGTTCTATCATGGGGAGCCATAAAGCAGTTAATACATAGAAATGTATCAATACAGAAAAACCTATCAGTATGAAGAAACAGTAAGTAAACTAACAAACAGTCTTCTAGGAAACTCAGGTCCTACATTTGATGGATCACTGATTCTTAATGCTTCTCCATAAATCAGCGCTTACTAATATATGAGTAGTAAAGCCCCATCTACTGCCTTTAGAATGGGAAACTGGCACACCAGGCTGACACATGTTTACACCTACACAAACAAATGGGGTTTTCAACTGCCACCACGCACTGAGCAGGGTGCAGTGATCAGCTGTTGCTTGGAAAGGAGCTCGTACTGCAGTGCAGTGCAGCAAACAAATGCTGCCACTTTCATGTTTTGAAGCTGTTGCTTCCGAGGATAAGGATGGATTGAGATATGCTACACCTCTCTCAAACCCAATCTGGGATTCTGATAAGTTTTCCTAGCTCTCTTGATTGGAAAAAGGAAGGAAGGAAGGAAGGGAGGAAGGAAGGAAGGGAGGAAGGGAGGAAGGAAGGAAGGGAGGAAGGGAGGAAGGAAGGAAGGGAGGAAGGGAGGAAGGGAGGAAGGGAGGGAGGGAAGAAAGCAAACAAGAAGGAAAGAAAAGAAAAAAATGTACAGTGTCTAACTGGTAAAATACCATTTCTGTCTATCTTCAGAGAGCATGACAGAGTACTTCCAGAAGAATGTTTCTCCATATTAATCTAGCCTTGGAAACTCAGACTGAGGGAAGCATTGCTATTGCTAAAGCTAACTAAGGGAGAGATTTCTCAGTTTTTAAAATTTCTGAGATTTCAATATTATTCCCATTCTGAAACAAAACTTCAAACCAAAGCTACCTCTTTACAAACAAGATGTAGGAGTTACATAAGCATTGGAAAATTGGGGAAAACAGCATGGTTCAAAGAAGATAGGCACTTTGGCTTGAAAATCAGCTTCAAGGCTTCAGTTAGTGCATTAAAGATGTATTTTTTACATACCAGTTTCTTCTTTGCACAATGTTACAATCAAATATTTTTTAAGATAGTATATCCTGTTCTACTTGTCTCTTGAGATACAATAATAATGCAAGTCACACCAAGAGTCTTAAGGGTTAATGAGAATAATTTTTCCTGAACCTGGAAAAGTATTTGATAATACTATACTTAAGGAAAATAACATTGCTATTTCAAGAACCCCCCCAAAAGTCATATATTGCCCCCTACTCCCCCAAAAGACTGACCCCAAACTCATGACACTTTACAGAACATAAAATAGTTCCAAGAGAAGGGTTAGTCCATCTCCTGGCTTTTTAGCTCTGCTCCTCTTCTCTACCACTACATATGTATAATAACCTCAGGTTGAAAAATCAAATTTTAATGCACTGTAATATGCACACATGTCTGACTGCTCCACAGGAGACTCCAGTGACCCACTGTTCACCCTTAAGTTCAGAGACATGCCATTCACCTCCTATTGCTGTCCCGACTCTTTGCCATCCTGTACTAGGGCTATTAAACAGAGCTATCCTATGATTAAGCACTAAAGAAAAAAACTGTGGATCTCACATAAAGAAGGAAGCTCACGGGGCATCAAGAGGCAGGCAAACTGTGCTGCTACATCTGAAGCTACAGCTTTTACCCAGCACTCTACATCTGGAAACAACATGAGAACTTCTGCTAGTCAGCTCTCTTGCAGAATCCCTACAGACACGTGCACGCACACATCAAATCCTGATTCAGTAACAGCAGCCTCCACCTCACCCATCCCCAAATACTCATTCCCTTCATTGTTTCACCAGCACTGAATTGCTATCCACCCTCTCATCCCGTACCTGTATCACTGACCTCAGTTCCTCCCTTTCGCATACCTAAATCCATGTCCTGTCAGCCACCCACACATCACTGTTCTCACTTGCCATGCACCTGTCAGAAGGGTTTCAGTATTCCTTGCAGTTCCCATCTTCTGTTTCATGTTTCTTATGCTGCAGGTAGCGCTTACAGGCAGCTCTTACACCTGGGCTCTGCAGGAAATAAACTGCTGCCATAAATTAAAACTACTTAGCTAGTTCCAGGGTAAAGAGCTCGTATTTGGAGGGAATGGTGAGACAGACCATGACACAAACTGGAAGAAAAAAATCCGAAATGTCTTGGAAATATAAACCTGGCTCTCTGAACCAGTGGGGTTGATGTTTTGCTTGAAGATGCAGTTCCATCCTCACCAAAATCAATGTGGCTGACTCTATCCAAAACCCCTTTTAAAAATAAATTGTAGCCCAGTAATGACAACTTCTGCCATTTCTAGTAAAAGGCCACAAGCTGTGCCCTGAGCAGAGAACAGCCAGAAGGCAGCAGCCCGGGGCAAGGAAACACACAAAAATAAACCCAAGCAAGTCCCAGGACTGAGGAGGTAGGGACTCCCAAAATGAACATCACATCCTGCCCAGTAAAGACCTCAGGATGGTGATTGTGCAACTGTACCCACTGCGGGCTGGGAGAAGCCAGCAACCTGAGGACCCAAAAGGAGCCTGGAAGGGTGAGCACAGCACCAAAGACAGGTGTGTTATTAATGACATAATGTGTTTGTATTTTTGTAACTGGACTAATAACTATTTCTTGCATTTTGGTTAGATACCAACATGCTTGTGGAGATACTAATCAGACTAAGTTCTTGCATCTCTACATGTGGTACACTCTCTTTTGACCATAACAGGATTGTATTTTGAACAAACTCCATTGTGACAGGAAGCTAGAATGGTTTTCATCGCATTGACTTCAGCAGGTAATGTGAAATAGAGGTTAACATAAGTATAAGAAAAACTATATGATGGCATCTTTTCATTATGTTTCCAGGAGACACATAGAAAAAAGAGAGAAAGCGGAAAAACCACAATAGCACACAATATTTTCCCAAACTGTGAGTCACAGTAGTTGTAAGATAGTAACATAGAAAAAAAAAAAAAAAAAATCTTAAAATGTAAGTAACAGAGGTTTCAAAAGAGGAATGCAAATAATTAAAATTTAGAAAATATTAATGTTTATAAAGCCGTAGAAATTAACAGAGATTCAATTCTTGGGTGCTTGGAAGGAGGAACACATTCCGGTAAATTAGTCTGGCTGAAGGAAAAAACCATAGGAAAGAAAAATTCCTAGATCAGGTTAAAAAAAAAAAGGTGAAGATATCTAAATTAGTGTCATCTTTAATATATTCAGGTCCAAGTCAAAGCTCCATATAGCTAAGGAGTCTTAAAGATGTCTTATTTCTAGAGTTATAACGATGTAGCAATTTATTCCTTGGTGTAATGATTCCAGTAGGAAGTATCCTGATGCCTTCATGAGACAAAATCATCCTCCAGATTAAGTCTTTATTTCAGGATGGTATGAGTGCTTTTTGGTCTTCACCTCTGCAATCTCATTAGAAGATTAAAATAACATAAGAAAGGTTCTAGCTCCTTCTATGGTTTGACACTCATCAATTTTAACTTTGGATTTCCTGCAACACTGAAGGTCTGATATCACAAATATCAACTGCTTGATACTCCACTGCCTCATATTTTTTGTAGTCTTTACCATATAAGCATGCCAAGGATGAAACAACTTTAAATCATGGCAGTACTATATACCTTCTCACATAGCTATAAATGACCATGACAGGTGGCAGGCAATGGATAATTGGGTCCACAGTGACTATCAAGTCCAAATGAGGACGCTTACTTGTTTTAAGCCAGCAGGCAGGTTAGATCTAGCCTTCAGCATATATGCCTCCCCTGTATACTATAAAGCATATGAGCCAGCTTATAAGTGATTGGCAAAGAGCTACTGAGTCTGCTGACTCTGGGTTGCAGAACTTCAGAATATTGCAAGGATACGAGACGTGATGGACTTAAATTCATCCT
Source organism: Cariama cristata (assembly GCF_000690535.1). Lineage (NCBI taxonomy): Eukaryota > Metazoa > Chordata > Aves > Cariamiformes > Cariamidae > Cariama > Cariama cristata. The sequence continues at coordinate 21,234 of NW_009608811.1, forward strand.
TCAGTGAAATGAAGGCATTAGCAAGTATAAGTCTACAAACCCCTACTAGGAAAATTATGGGAAACTAAGACAGTACCTGTGCTTTTGTATTGCCATACCACAGAACGTTCCACTGAAAGTGAGGTGTCTCCCCTACCAAACAAACTTCAGGGAAGGAAGAAGCTATTTCACCTTCTACAGTGCAAATTATCTGCATGTCTACTTAACTCTTATTCCTTTTTCCTTTTTTTCTTTTTTCTTTTTTTTCTTTTTTTCTTAGAGTTCTGAACATGTTCTTTTGACTGGAAAGCTCTGTCACCAACTTTCATTCAGAATACACAGAAAATTACTTAGGGAGCCAGGTGGGATAAAGGGTTCCTTTACATAAATCTTAAAAATAAAGGGGCTTCATAAGACTGTTTCACGAACACACACAAACTGTTAAAGTTCAGAGTTTTTCACACACAGGACTCTGGCTTGAACTCTTCTTTGATATTAAAATGAAAGTTAACCAACAGAAATTACTTCCCCATAGTGAGTGGGGTTTTCTGGCAGTCACAGACTGTTGTTAAAGGCAGCAGTTACTGCCAGGGACAGCAGCTGTACTGTGCCAGCGCTGTGCTCAATTTTATCATTTTTACTTCATTGTGTTGCTTGTTTTCACAGTTCTAAGGTGTCTTTCTATGCCAGCTACTTTCATAATAAAAGCCTGACTGTGATCAAAATGTTGAGGCAATTTCTTCATGAATTGCTCACAGTGGGCATAGCTTGACATTTGATGCGTTTTAGAGGTTGCACCAGAACCAAGAGAATACATTTTGGGACTTAGCTTCCTATTTCAGTTCCTCTACGTGACAGGAGAAGACAATTGCATGAAATGGAAGGGGGGAAGATTTAGGAAGAATGACCTCTTTCTCAAGAAATGCTGAATTTAGACAGAAAAACAGACACTCTTATCCCAAAGAAAGTCACAAACTACAAATTTCAAAAGTTTAAAATACAGAAGCTCAAAAACTTGTCCTTGCCCTTGCCCTTATTGCTTAACATATATGATCTTACAGTTTTCAGATAGATAGTGAGAGAAAGCAAGAATAATTTTTTTAATTGCTGCTATTAACCCCACAGAACTCAACACATTTTCTGTCATACAAGGAGGCATATCCTCATGTGGATTAAAAACGTTAAGAAAAGATAGCAGGTTGAGGTTCACAATGACGCACAGAAGAGAAAACATTTCCCAGCAGGTCATTATAGGAATAGCATAGTCCAGAAATACCTGGGGCATATTTTTCTAAAAAAGCAAATCCATACTTTCAGTCCACAATCACAAGCAATATAAAAGACAGACACAGGAATGCGTATCAAGTACTACGCAAAACCCTACGAGTTCTGTAATTTATCACATTAAAACCAACATATGCTTTATACAGTAACAAGAAACTGATCTTACCTTACATTTGTCACATTTTTATTATACTTTTGTCCAATAATCTGTGAGTCTCCTAATGCTCTGACTACTAGAATATTCTATCACATAATGCTTTAAAAATTTGCCTCTTAAAATTAATTTATAACTCAGAAAGAGTTCTCAAACTCTCATTTAGAAAAAAAAGTTCTATGAAACAAAAATGAAGGGGGAGAAGCTGGTAAGTTTTCTGGCTAGAATTTACTGAATTAAAAAAAAACCACAGAAAAAAGGCTGTAAAAAAAGTAAATAAAACATTTCTTTCAACTAAGTTTCATATATATAATATATATATATA
>NW_009608812.1:0-329 GCF_000690535.1 Cariama cristata
CCCGGGCCCGGCCCCGGCCCCGGCCCCGCCCAGGAGGGCTCGATGATCTCGGAGGTCTCTTCCCACCACAACGATTCTGAGGTTCTACGAAGGCTCGGCGTCGGAGGCAGCCCTGGGTTAAAGCAGCGGGGGGAGTCACAGACTCATGGAGTCGTTATGGTGGGAAGAGACCTCCAAGATCATCAAGTCCAACCTTCTACCCAACGCCACCATGCCCACTAAACCATGCCTCGAAGCGCCACATCTAAACGTTTTTTGAACACCTCCAGGGATGGTGAGTCCACCACCTCCCTGGGGAGCCCGTTCCAATGCCTAACGACTCTGACAGT
>NW_009608812.1:390-6728 GCF_000690535.1 Cariama cristata
AGCACAAGGTGGGCTCCGGTCCCGTAACCCAGCCCTGCCCGCGGCCGCGCTTCTGTCAGCTCCCGCTCTCACGAGGGCCAAACGCACCGGTCCCCAGCACACCCTTGTCTCTTCACCTCAACTGAACAGCTTTTTCTTTTTTTTTTCTTTTCTTCTTTCACATCCTGAACAGAGTGAACCTTTATATATAAAAATATAAAAAAATTCAGTACACACATATCCTTGAAAAAAATAATTCAGACAAGTCAGCACACAACACATATTTCGCAAGCAACAGCCCACGTCAGCACGGTGACCATGTAACAGCGTCTCAACCGTGTGACAGCTCAAGAAGCGTCGCTGATGCACCCAACAGTGGAAGATTTTCCATCCACCGACCCAGGCTGGGACGCCTGCGGGTGACCGGAGGAAGCCCCGCTCCCCAGGGATGGATCGCTGCCCGGGAGCAGCTGAGGTCCTGTGCTCAGCGTGACGGCACGAACGAGGAGTCTTCAGCTGTTTGTAGCCAAAACCTCCAGTTACCCATTTTCAGGAGCAGAACCAGAGGTAGGCAGCTTTTTTTCTGAAAGCAAATGGTTGAGTAGAGGAAATTAGAAATTTGTCGCCCAAGTGAGTTCTAGCATCCTTGACATTAATTTTTTTTTAAAAAAAAATGCTGTTGGGACAACATTCTGGAAAGTTATTCGGAAAACCACTTTCTTTTCAGTAAGTAAATTTGTCACCCAAGTGAGTTCTAGCATCCTCGACATTAAATTTTTTTTTTAAAAAATGCTGTTTGGACAACATTCTGGAAAGTTATTCAGAAAACCACTTTCTTTTCAGTAAGTAGTCCCATGTTGATGTTTTCTTATTCACATATGTACAGTTTCCATTCCACAATCATTAAAGTAACAAAATGTCCTTAGTAGTAGTAAAACATCAAAGCCATTCCAATCCATTTAACTCATACCAACTTAAAAAAAAATAATTAAAAAAAATTCAATCTTCCCACATTCTATTTCAGAACAAAATTTCTGTTTGCAAATGAGCCATCCCCTAAACAGAAGAACCCAGCTCCCAAGATCAAAGCTCCACACCGGCTTCCTCAGATCCTTCCAAAAATAACCAAAAAGGAAGAGCATGCACCTCTCTGCACCCCCCACCCACCCCGAGCAGCTCTGTCCCATTTCCGAGCGTTGTTGGGGAGATGAAGACACGTCAGTAGAGATGACCCAGAGGCTGATCCTGGGGTTCGTGTCTGCCCCTGCCCCTTCGCCTTTGCCCCTTCCCGCTCACAGAGTGCGGCCGAGGGTCCCGCCGTGCCCTTGGCTCTGGGAAGGGCAGGAAGAGTCAGCGCGTCGGGGCTGAGCTGCTCAGCGCCGTACGGTACGAGTAGCACCCCAGATACCACTATTAGTTGCAACTTGTGCTGGTAACCTCTGCGTTTGGAGTCATTGTAGTTCCCGTGGCCATGGGCAGAGATGCTGGGAGGGAGCCTGGAGCCCACATGAACAGATCCCAACTGCCCGAAAGCTTGTGGGCAGCTGAAAGGCATCCGCACGGCCGGAGCTACCTTGGGGGAGCTATGCCCTGGAGAGGAATTGAAAAACTTGGTGGCCTTCATATGCTTTATTCTCTCTAAAGATACTGTACGCTGTGTGACAGTGGCTTCAGAATGCACCGTTTGGCATTATTAACAACGAAGGACATAAACCCCAAAAGGTTAAAGAGTGGTGACATCCAGAGCAGCCGCCTCTGACCTCCGCAAATGGCATTTTCACGCTTGACTCCTCTGCGGACAGCCCTGTGTTTGGGGACGTCTGGCCTCTCTATTGCTCTCGGCGATGGAAATGGTGCAGGTGGGCACACGCGGATGTTGGTATTTTGGGAAGCGGTGTCGGGATCTTTCCGAAGTAAGTGAGCGGAGTGTGCTCCAAGTCGGAAAGAAGCACCGAGCCCTTCGGCCCCACATGATCTGACCCACGGCCGTGGCCGAGACAGGAAAGTGATTCCTGTTCTGTGCTCTCGGGATGAAAACCTGTTTTGGGGTCAGTGAATGTCCCCGTGCCTGGTAACAGGAATAGTCAGATCGCTGGAATACTTACTGTTCTGGGCAGGGCCAGGTGTGCAAATGCTCCCTTTAGCATCACGAACCCCTGTTTTCAGCTTTTTTTATCCTCTGTATGGGGTAGCACGATCCCTTTATGTTCTGCCTACATATGATCACTTGCTTCTTGCAGACAAGGCATTTAAACCCACGTAGCACAGCTTGGGACAGCCTCTCTTCTTTCCGCCAAGTCTGGCTGGTAAATCTGCGACACCCGCTCAGCTCCGCCGCTGACCGCGCTTTGCGCAGAAGACCTGGGTGGCTGGAGAGGCAGGTGTAGCGTGTAGGTCTCCTTTGAAATTCTGCCATACGCGACGTCTTTCCTTAAAGACGGAGACCTTCACCTCGCTGTCACCATGCCTTGTGCTTCCAGACGCTTCCCTCCCGTCCTGTCGGGTGGAGCGCCCGGCCACGCTCCGCTTGCAACCAAAAGGACGTTTCTAAGGAGCTGATTGGGATCTACAGGGGAAACATCGGGTTTCGGGTGAAACATGGGCACGTGTATCGCTGCTCTTCAAGGCCAAACCGCAGTCCATGGGAGAGGTAAGGAAATTAAGTAAGCAAACTCAATTTTAATTAACAATATGGCTTTAATCATTCCCTTTCATATATCTTCAAGACATGATACACTCAGTACTTTGAAAACAATAAATACAGGTACGAGAGGGGAAACACCGGGTTTCGGGTGAAACATCGGGAAACATGGGCACGTGTATTGCTGCTCTTCAAGGCCAAACCGCAGTCCATGGGAGAGGTAAGGAAATTAAGTAAGCAAACTCAATTTTAATTAACAATATGGCTTTAATCATTCCCTTTCATATATCTTCAAGACATGATACACTCAGTACTTTGAAAACAATAAATACAGGTACGAGATTGGAGCCAAATTAATTTTTCTAAGGAGCTGAGTGCTGACAGTCATCGTGCGATGGAAGCTTTGGAGAGAGACTTCTTGCTGCCTTGGCAGCCAAAGGGCAGGAATTTTAACCTTATGGTACATAACTTCATGTTCAGAACAGTATTTGCAACAACTGATGTATGAACAGCATTCGTCATATAAATATACGTGCATAAACCTTCATTCTTGCAATCAGCTACAGAATTTACGTAGTTACTCAAACATGTACGCAGATTGCACCCTTGCCATTCAAACGACTTTAAAAATGTCTTCACAGGTAGGTAGTACATAGATAGTCTACGTGCCCCAATAATTTCATTGCCTGTGTCCATTGTTGAAATGTGATTTATAGCTATTTTTAACAAATTATGAATAGAAAAATCATATGGATAAGGGTTACAACATACAAATAGAAACCATAGAAAAATAGGTACATGGTACATAACAATAACACAATACAATGCCTGTGTAACACCAAATCTACTGAACTTTATTTTGGCCTGCTTCAGCATTCAGCTATTCCAGATCTAAACAGAAGCATGGACAAAACTGAAGGAATTTAGTATTATTTCACAGTAACATGGCACAGAAGTTAAAATAGCAAAGTTACTATGGTCTGGGCTTTATGAACAGAACTCTTGCACAGGAGGCACGGCACGGCCGCACCGGTGGGGCCGCGGGCACGGCCTCATCCAGCCCAGCTCATCCCAGTCCACTCGGGTGCTATTTCTACGTATCGGAATGGTGCACTGTCATTTTCTTGTTGAAATCGGATTTTTAAAATGCGTATCACAAAAGCTAAAATTCCCGGGATGCGCTCGTGCTGATCCTGGTCATTACCTTATTTATGCTAACGAGAGGAATCAATGAGTGTTGATAAGTTCTGACTTTACACATCGACGTTACATCCTCAACCAAGAGGACAGACATAGCGGGTCCTCTCTCCTCGTGAGTCTGAGGAGGTGCGGGAGGTGAAGCAGTGCTTTTCCTCTGAGTACGGGGGAAAAAAAGTAGATGAACATACATATAACAACGGACCTCCAGAGAAATTAATTCATTTTTACATAGATCGTTATCTCTAGTTCATTATCATCCTGTTAAATACAAGGAACTTTAAAAGTTACTGCAGCACTCCTCTGGAATAAGGTGTGCAATTTTGGGGAGAAAAAAAAAAGGGTTTGCTGATACCAAGTGAGAAGGGTTGCTTTTGGGTGTTCAGGAGAATGGAAAGCCTATCTTAAAAGCGGAGACTAAAGGACTGGGCTTGTGTATCCCAGAAAACAAAGTCCGGGAGAGGGTTCTGTTTGATCTGTCAAACAGAGGCAGGTGAGAAGAAGAGCATCAAAGACATAAAAAAAGTGGTGTAAACCCATATGTTCCTGCTCGGTGCCTCTGAGAAACACGAATTTCCTACTGCTCCCGCGGGGTCCCGCAGGTCTACGGGAGAGGGAAGCGGCTGAAGGGGACGGCAGCGCAGGGTGCCCGCGGGGCTGGGCTCCGGGAGCCAGGAAAGCCCTTCCCAACCTGGTACGGGTCACCTGCTTAAGGACGGGAGGAGAAGGCAGGTGGGGTGGCCTGCTGTCCTTGGGGGTGCCCAAAGGAAAGCGACCCGAAAGAGAAACGGCTCCCTAAGATGGCTTTTCATTTTCTACGCACTTTAACGCCGGGCAGTCATATGCTGGAGAGTCTTTTCCTGGCCGTAGTCCTTGCAGTATTTTTAGGAAGACCTTTCCCTTTTATCAGGGTCTGCCCAGGCACTTGGGAACGGCAGTTCCCGTTCACAGAGTCTTTCTCGGGTTTGGATGAGTCTGAGATAGCAGCTCGGGCGCTGGGAGTCTTGGAGTCCAAAGAAATCTGACTTACGGCAACGCTGCCTGCGCTCTTGGAGGAATACGTGTAAATCATTTTGAGAAAAGCAGCTTTTGTGTTTGTTTCTTGCTTGTAAATGATGATATAGCACTTTGGAAGAAAAAGGCAGCACAGGATGCCGTAATTGGATATTAAAACGACGATGATTTCCACCGCTGGCAGGTATTTGCCAAAGGTAGTTGCATGGACAGGGATAAATACAATCCAAGCGATAAAGTAAATTAGCATGCCAAAGGTGATGAATTTAGCTTCGTTGTAGTTCTCTGGCAACTTCCTACCTTTAAAGGCAAATATGAAGCAAACGAAGGCTAGGGCAGCGATGTAGCCCAACATAATCCCAAAAGCCACAACGGAGCCCTCATGGCACTCCAGAATTATTGCTCTTGGGATGGAGAAATTTTGCTTTACAAAAGGTGTCCTAAATATCAGCCAGAAAGTGCAAATGATGACTTGAATTCCAGTGCAGGTGATCACAGTGGGAACAGGTTTATACACGCGTTTCAGGAAATTCTGCAGCTTGGGATCAAAGCTGAAGGCTAGTAAAATTTTTAGCGACTTTATTAAAATACATGAAATGCAGAGTGCGAAACTTATGCCAAAGAGGGCCTGCCTAGTTTTACACTTGAATTCTGTGGGTTCGTCTACGAAGAAGACGGTGCTTAAAAAAATTAAGAAGTGGCTGAAGAGAATAACATAGCAGACAGTTAGACCTCCAGATGCCTTTACAACCGGTGTGTTCAAGTGTTTAGTAAATATTACACTAATGGACAAAACCAACAGCACCCCAAAAGCGGAGAGGAGGAGGAGGAAGATGGCAAAGCAGTCAGTCCAGGCGAGAAAATGGATTGTCTTTCTGTAGCAGGTGGTGCTGTTGGCGGGAGCCCAGTAGGTCCGGTTGTTGCAGCGGTAGCAGTAATCCACGTCTGCGGGCAGCACAAAGGGAGGAAACTCAGACACCCCAAGGTAGGGGAGCAAGGTGGGACGGGGTGCTGAGGGGCTGACTGCCCCCCAGTGCTGCTGTCGCCGTCCAGGCAGAGGAGCTGCAGGGATGTGGTGGCAGTGGGATGGCAGTGGGATGGCAGTGGGACAGCAGTGGGACAGCAGTGGTGACAGTGGTGGGATGGCAGTGGGCAGCAGTGGGACGGCAGTGGGACAGCAGTGGGATGGCAATGGGATGGCAGTGGGCGGCAGTGGTGGCAGCGGTGGCAGCGGTGGAAGGGGCAGAAGGAGCACGGGAGGAACACCCACGGGTGGGAGCTGGGGCTGGCTGCAGCCAGGGGCAGGGAGGGGACAGGGAGAATGAGCGGGACCCTAGGCGATGCGGCACCTGGCCAGAGCTCTGGCCAAGTGAACTATAACCGAAACCTGAACAGTGATGGAGAGTAAGTCAATTCCCGTGCACAAATTGGAACTATGTTTCTTTTGTTTACCTATTTGGACAGGAAAAAACCCCAACTTTCTCTTTACAGACAGCTTTTGAAATAC
>NW_009608812.1:6747-35550 GCF_000690535.1 Cariama cristata
CAGGAATAAACATTGCTCTAGATTATGCTTTGAAAGGCTACTTTTGCTTTAAAATTCCTATCCTCTGATATGGAGAAATTTCACAATTATTTTAATTAAAAGGATAAAATTTAATTTCCTTCTGCTCTCAGGATAATAGAAGTACATTGTACTGCAATTCTCTTAATTCCATCTCTCTTCTCCATATTTAATTTTCCCCTTTAAGAAATTTTGCTCAAACCTATAAATGAACCAGTGGTAAAGTACACACCAGATTTGATACTAGAAAATATTACTGTACCGTAATATCAAACTTCGCAGTAGTCCCTGCTGATAAAAAAATGTACTGGTAAGCAAAATACATAACCCTTGAAATTTGTGGACTCATAGAATGGTTTGGTTGGAAGGGACCTTAAAGCCCACCCAGTTCCAACCCCCTGCCCTGGGCAGGGACACCTCCCACCAGACCAGGTTGCTCACAGCCCCATCCAACCTGGCCTTGAACACTTCCAGGGATGGGGCATCCACAGCTTCTCCGGGCAACCTCTGCCACTGCCTCACCACCCTCACTGGGAAGAATTTCTTCCTTACGGCACGGGGTGTACGGTGAAAAGAGAGGGAGGCAAGGCGCTCTTTCAATGGCAGTCAGTCTCACTGATAAATCAGCCAGACTTTCCATCCTAACAGAGGACAACGCTAGTCAGCTGGACAATCTACTTGCTTTAAGTTTGGTCTTTTAAAAAGCATTTAAACCTAGTTTTATAAGCTGAACACTCATATTTGGGAAACTGAGCATAAATACATATTTTAATCCCATTCCAAAGTTATACCCAAGGTTGCCGAGGCACATTATACCCAAACAAAACAATTGTATTGATGTCTAAACAAACCTTCATTTGGATGACAATTCCTTACCTGTTTGATTGCTGTAATGGTTTTCTGGGCAGGAAACACACTCGTAGCAGCACGTGTGGGGGCTTTCTGTGACCTTTTTCATCTGTCCTGGCCTGCAGTGCTGGGAGCATGTTGACTGAACCTTCTGCAGTGAGCAGAGAACAAAAAAAAATCAGCTCGGGCACAACTGATTGCTAAGAAATGTTAAAATAAACCTCCAGTAATTCTGCACTTTGCACTCTCCTTTGCGGTCTAACACATTTTAAGGGAATCTGAAAATGATGCTGGGAAAAAAGCATTCTAGGCTGCACGTTTCTTGTATTTTCTCCACACAGTCAAGAAGTGATGGGATGGGGCATTATCTACCCGATAAATTTATTTTTTGGTCCTGAATGCCAGTCAGTGGAATCATCTGTAACTTTACAATCCAGATCAAAGTGTCTCCTCCAGCTTTGAACCTGGAACCTCTAGGACAAGAGGAAACAGTCTCAAGTTGTGCCAGGGGAGGTTCAGGTTGGACATTAGGAAGAACTTCTTCACTGTAAGAGTTGTTAAGCATTGGAATGGGCTCCCCAGGGAGGTGGTGGAGTCACCATCCCTGGAGGAGTTCAAAAAAAGGCTAGATGTGGTGCTTCGAGACATGGTTTAGTGGGTTTAGCGGGCATGGTGGCATCAGGTATACGGTTGGACTTGATGATCTTTGAGGTCTCTTCCAATCATTATGATTCTATGATTCTATGATTTAGATCAGCTCGAAAAAAAGCCCAGAAGCATCTGCCGGGGAATTCGAGTGGGCTGCTTCACAGGTGAGGTCCTGAAACCCTGTTCAGCTGCTCTGAGCCTAGGGCAGACACCTGGGCTCGGGGCAGACGCCTCGGTGGGAGCTCTGCCTACAGCCCTGATGTCCCTGACCCTCGGCAGCTCGTCCCTGCACCGCGAAGCACCGCTCTGGGGTGGGTGATCAGGGCTTGCTCTCGAGGTCTGAGTTCAGGTCCTCCTTCCAAAGAGAGTTTTTTGTAAAATGGAGAAGTAGTCCTGAGGGACACTGCTATTTCTTCTCCCTCCAAGATGGTGCTCACAAGGAGATGGAGACGTTTCCTTGCCATCCTGAGCAGCATCGCAAAGAAGGACAAGATTTGAGGTTTCCTTCTGTCCTCAGCCTTCTCTGCCAGTGGAGCCCAAGGCTGAGACCCGAACTCAGCCTCTCCCCATCCCCTCCGCGGTGAACGCCTTGTGGCACAGAGCTGCACAAGGAGCCAAGACCTCCACCCACGCACAGTTTGCCCAGCTGGAACCGGCCAGGGCCACCCACTAACCCTGTCTGCACCAGTGCCGGGGCACCGGGGGGTACCACCTCCCTCACACTCCTGTAGTCGGCTCTAATGGGAGCAAACAATCAACAAAACTTTTTTCTTTTCCTTTTTTTTTTTTTAAACAGTAAAGGCAATAGATATGAGTCTTCACGTGCGACGTAAATGGTGGTGGTACGTAAGAGAGGGGGCTTTTATATGCGGTCATTTTTTATTTTAAAACCCCTTTTCAAGATTCCGGAGTAGCATCCTTAGGACAGACATAACTTCTCCTCTTAGGAAATCTCCTAGGAGCATTCTGGAGAAATCTCTCCGTTTCAAATCACACGGCCTGCTTACAGGCTGACATGCTTCTCAGGGCGCACAAGAGCGGTCGAATGTACCCAGCGAGGGTGCTCTGCTCTAAAGGGAGAACATGGAACCGCAAGGGAGATTTCCAGCTGACACATGTCAGTCGCAAACACTGGAGGGAGGAGAAAACATATGAAACAAATTTCACATCTTATGTCAACAAATCAAAAGCTACCTTTAAATCCAGAAATTGCTTTTTTTTGTCTTCATCCTCAAATATAAAGTCATCTTTCTCTGGGTCATATTCTGCCATAGTGGTGATTTCAATGCGGCCATCAATTTCTTTCCAAAAAAGTACATCGTAACTGGTGCTCATATCGCCGTTGGAGTCAAACTTGATTTCTTTATCATCGTCAATGATTGTAACTTTTTTAAGTTCTTCAAGGAGCTAAATATAAGTATAAGGAACGATAACATACATCAGTGTCATGTCAATGTGATAAACTCAATAGTTTAACATCTGTATGATAATCTCTAGTTAAAAAGAAATGTTTTTTAGGAGTAAAAGAAATCTTAAAATTGAAAATCACCTTTATAACAGTTTATTTTGATGTCTTACACAGAATTACATTATTCAGGCAATCATGTTGACTTTAGACATCTACTACTAAAAAAAAAATCATCATTTCTTAACTCTAGGTAATGTGTACAAATGCTTATGTTAGTATTTTTTTTCCAGCTTTGGAAATTTTGGTACGATGATGGGAAAGAAAAGATTTTTGCTTGCAAGAGCTAATGGCCTTTTGGAACTCGCCTTCTTGTAAAGAACGACCGTGAGTGATGCTCCTGTTGTTACTTTACTGTCACCGGAGTCAGTCTGGGCAACATTTGCTTCCAGAGTAGCCTCTCCCAGCATGTCTGGAAATCTCTAACGTGGTTTTCAGCTGTGGCTCTGACAGCTCTGTGTAATGCAAGGTGAGATGCAGAACTGTTAAATGGACAAGACGTGCCGGTGTGCTCAGGTGAAGCGATCAATGGCACAATGGCGATAAACAGCAAGGCCATATTGGATAGATGGTAGGAGAGTCCAAAACAAGTGTGCTTTGGTACGGCAACTGCCCAGCTTCGTGCTGCAAGCCATTCTGTTCAACAAGGGGAAATTTCTGTCTCCCTCATCACAAAGAGCCAGATCCAGAAGTTCTGTGTGACTCTAGGAAAGGAGAGGTTAAGGCACATGCCACCCACTCCCGGTTCATGGGGAGACCGTCGAAGGCCTTGCATTAGCTACCGTGGCTCTTAGTTGAAGTAAAGGCTTTATCCTTTAGCAGGCCTAATGATTTTTGGCAACAGGGATTAACTAACAAGAAAAAACTCCGAGATTTTGGTGAAAGGCTGAATTTAACTGCGTTTTGCAAAGCACGCTTTTAGATGGATCCATTTGTGATATTTGTAGCACTGCTGACAAGTATACTACCGCAACAGGCTTTGGCAAATGTATGTATATAACACATCGGGTGTATAGAACATGTCATTTTTTTGATGTGTAACATGTCGGTTTTTTGAGAGTTCACATACTCTCACTGCATCTCTACCAATTTATGAAGAACCAAAGTGTGCTTCTAACCAGTATTGCATTTGAGTTGCTTGTTGCATAGTTGTGTGGGACAGAATAGGACTTTTTTTGTTGTATATACTCAGGCTACTCATTCAACCCTTCTCTTCTCCACTTTTCCAATTTCTCTAACAACGTGGGAACAACAGAGCTTTTTGAATACATCTTGAGCTTCAGACAGAAATGGCTAATAATTAGCAACATTTTGATGTAACTGATGGTTATTTTTGCAAAATCTGTGACACCAATGACTCTGTTGTTCCTCTGTGTGTGGAGATGCGTGATATGGATCAGTTGCATCCTAAGATTTATAGATATACCCATGCCTAGAGGGTTTAAATTTAGTGTAGATGAAATGTATTATGAAAACAGCACAGGGAGAATAACTATCTCTTTCAGTTTTCTTCATGAGTTCTTAGCCTCTTAACAGGACTTTTAATTTGGGATTTAATTCAGTGACGATGTAAATGTGGTTCCATAAAGTTATGTCCCCTGTAGAGCAGCCCTGAATTTGTCCTCTTTGCATCTACAAATTCGTGTAAGAGTCTGATTGTTACTGGTTTGTTGGCTTTTTTTTTCCGAATCCCCTATCTTGGTTTGACCTGTCCTGACCCAGGATAAGAGGTCAGAGCAAGCTAGAGTGTTTCAGTGGTTGTTTGACTTTTAAATGAACTTTTGTTTAACCCTCGGAGTAAAAGTGTGTAAAAGGGAATACCCCTGAGCAGGTTCCTTGGTAAGAGGTCAGGTCAGGTTTACTTGTCTGATTTTTCCTCTTCTTTTCCCACCCAGTAGAGTTTGACAACAAGTACCTCACCCATCTTAAAGATTGTGTCTAATTTTCCTACCCATTTCTTCAGTACAAATCAAGACCAGCCAGAGGAATAGTCTGTTGCATTTTTACTGTCAAGGAAAGATCCATTATAGAGGAAAATACCTGAATTCAGACAAAACAGAGACAATGGTGAGAGAGAGAGAGGGGGGAAAACTGAAGCTCTTTGGTGGATGCTCCTATCCTGCAATATCCCCATCTCTCAAGAGCACTCACTGCGGTCTGTTAGAGTGGTTTGTGCAACAGGACCAGCCACTAATGGCCGAAGGGCTGCGAAGTCAACCGCAGACTGACGACACGTTTTATTCTGTCCCACAGGAGCAGCTAGCAAGAGGTTCCAGCAAGAAACCTACAGACTGGAGCCTTCATCCCAGCTGGTGCCTACTCTGTGTGCTCTTTGAAGGTGATGGGGGAGGTGTTAGGGTAGCTAATGAAGCCCAGCAGCTAAAGATCGCCTCTGCACCTGGGGACTCCCGCGTTTACAGCCATTGCTATTGTACCCGTGAAGGAGGAGATGGTGGGTCTGCAGTTACGCACCATCAGTTAGCTATCTCTATGTGAAATGCAATAAGCACTCTCTGTCTACAGCAGAACAGAGCCGTGGCTTAGCACCAGGAGCCTCTGCATCTGCATGGGCCAAAATAAGGGAGACAGAACTGGAGTCTAGCTCTCATCGCTGCAGCAGTTAGATACTGCTGCTCTGGCACATAGTCTGTGATTTCAGTTGGTGAAGAAAAGCAGGAACAGGAATAAAAAGTCATTTAGAAAAAGGACCAAGCTAGTAAATCCAGGAATGTGGGAGCAAAAATGAGATGAAAGTTATGCAGAGGGAATGAGACCTGAAAGAATTAATTCCATACCTCCCAGGGGGTGAAGGCAGAGGGATCCTTGCAGTTTCTGTCTTTGCATTGCCCTTTAATGGCATGAGCAATGGCATAGACTGCAAGTATAGTGCTATGGATAAATCCTGGTTCTATGTTAGCATTCAAAAAATCATCTCTCCAGATCTGATGTTTACTCTCAACATTTTGCAACAGATCCTCTTGGGACTGGTTTGAAAGGCACGTTTGAAAATCGTGATATTCCAGGTGTGCACAGACTGACAAAAGCGTAATATATTCACGTAAAAACTTGTTGTTGTCAGTGGGCCTTTCATGAAGGTTTCTCAGAAAGTCTTGGAATGTGGAGACATCTCCACTTTTAAATCCAAATCCCACAATGGTTCCCAGCTGTCCGATATTGGGAATTGTACTGATTTTGACTGCAGCCGACCAGTTATCACTTGCAATCCAGATTTTATTTACGTTCCTCTCAATTGCCTTCTTAAATAGTTTGAGCACATGGATCTGTCTCATAAAGACAACGATAACATTTACTCTGGTTTCCTTGACAATCTTCTCAATTGCGTGATCGACTTTGGTGTGAAAGGTGTTGTCAGAGAGGTAGGCAGGCAACATTTCTTTAAAAGCTATGCAGACGTTGTTTGCCATGGCCTGGACCCCAAAGCTCTCCAAAGCGAACCGCCCGTTGTCATCATCCGTGGCTATTACTCCAATCCAATTCCACCCAGACTCACAGATCAAGTGGGCCATTGCTCTTGTCTGATGAAAATCACTGGGGATTGTCCTGAAGAAAGAAGGAAACCGGATTTTGTCACTGAGGATTTCAGCTGACGATGCAGGACTGACCTAGGAAGAGCGAACAATGCCGTTACGGAGGCGGTCTCCCCCAAAGGACACCAAGAGATCCAACCCCACCGCGATTGCTTTTTCATCCAGCCTGGCCCAGGCTTCCTCCTCCCGTGGGTGGGCATCGCCCGGGTGCAGCCAAGTGGGGCAGGTTCCCTCACCCCGCTCTTAGGAGGCAGACCCATGCCCAGTCCCAGCGCCACTATTTTAATCCACATAATTGCTTCAGTGAAGGCGAAGAATAAAACCTTTCAAAAGGGATATGACAATTATGCTGGATTTTGTTTTACTCTGTTCAGATACCATCGACATGCTATTCAAAACAATATTTAAAACATCGGAAGCATTAACTATTGTTTGAGTTATTATTCAAATTGCTAGTACCCTTACACTTTGCAGTATTTTTCTATCACTGAGTACGACAGTATGGTTCACCCACATGTGTATTTTCTCTCCAAGATTTAATTGCTGTATTTTAAAAGGGTCATTAAGTCTGTTTTAGATGAACCTCCCAGAAAAACAAACAGTAACCAATACTACGGAATGCTATAATTCTTTCATAAAAAAGATTTATTGCCTTTTTCTTGTCAATGTAGCTAGAAAAACATAAATGGAACATTGTTATCTAAATCTCTCTAGTTTTAATTCTTTCCTATTTGTTTGTAGGAGCTTTTTTTTCTACACGTATATTTCCTTTGTTGCTTGTCAGTTCTTAAAAAATAAATCTAAGGTTTCCAAAATGAGAGTCACCTGTCTGGAGGGGACATCAAATCTTGCTGATGTCAGAAGATTTCCAATGCTGTCAATGAGAAAAATCTGCTGGGTCACATTTTCCATCTCTGTGTCCCAATGCAGATTTGTTTGATCACTTGCCGTTTGATTACGTTCAAGTGTGGCATTTTAATTTTCATAGTTCTTACAGCTCCTGTGATGGAGCTGGGGGTCATAATTACTCCCTACCATTGCAGAGGAAAAGATTCAGATAGAAGTTATGTTTAGCTCAGATTTTAGGTCTTTCCTATGTGTTGGTTACTATGTTCCTACTTTGCAGTGAGGTAATTTATATCAAATTGCCAAACCCAACCTGCAACGCAGGATGGTGTGGAAGTGGATCTTATTTTTCCTTCTTGGTCCTGGCCCTGACCCCAACTCCTTTGCAATGGTGAAAGTACAAATGTCAGCACTGGCCTAAGAGCAAGTGTGGGACTGTACTAGTCCTGGAGAGGTCAGAAATTGAGAAGGATGCTTTGGGAAGGAGCCGTGTGGATCTAGAGAGTTGTATTCTTTCTCTTCTACAGCTGCTTGAAAAGTAACAGGAATAAAACTGTGTTTTAGAGCAACATTCCTCACTTCCCTGTCCATCCTTATAACAGACTCCAGCACCTAATCTCTCTCAGGCAGGAGAGAATTGTTCCAAATTTCTGGCCAAAGGACCAGACAGGACCAACTAATGGAGCTGCCAGGCTGACAAGAGCCCAGCATCATCCTGAAATAGCACTTGGAAGCATGTGCCTGGGTCATATAAAACAGCCCCTACGGCCTTTGTTTAGGTAAGTGAATCAAGCCCTCCATTTGGGGTTGAACCCCACCCCTCCTGATGTCCTTGGGTTGAGCCAAATCCTGTCCTGTAGCAAACACGTGGCTTTTGCAATCCCTATGATCAGAGCCGCACCTTTATTCTAAGCATGGTAAACTTGACCCTCTGTCCAAACCGAAATAATTCCCTCACACCCACCTGTGGGATTAGCTGCAAAGCCAACAGCCTTGAAACTGCCATCGACACCTCTGAGTAGGTGGCTCCAGTGACCGCCTTAACTCTCGGGATGTAGTCTGAGTAGTTACACTGGAACTCTACAACATCCTCAGAAGAATTGAATTTAGAGAGAAACCTCAGAGCAGACGCCATGGCTTTTGTAACTTCTGCACACGTGTCATAGATCTCGTAGCCCAGAGTAACTCCGGACAACAGCGTTGAATTGTTGATTGTTTCAATAGCATGTATCATTGCAAGTGTCTGAAGAAAAACCTGAATTTCAAAGCTGTCGGGAAACACAGAAGTTTTCTTTTAGAAAAACATTGCTGGGAACAAGGCTGGAGCAAAGTCCGTTTTGAGCATATCCCTCAGAATTTGACAACTACTGAAAAGAAGTGATGGATAGCGTGTTTTGTGTGATTTGCTTGGGTTTTAGTGCACAAAAGATTAGAAATCCTATATTTTTGCCTCACCTAAATGGAAGATTAAGTAATATAAACACAAAACTTAACATATACCTGAATAAAAGTGTTTTTCTGAAAAAACCCGATACTAAAAAATTAATTTTCATGTTACATGAAAATTTGCAAGTGATATCTTCAGGAAGCATCTGTCAAAGTCAGTGAAGCTATCCCCATTTACTTCATCTGCCCAGTAAGCTTTTTTTAAAATTTATTTACTTTCACCAAAAGCATGAAACAAAGAAAAGAAAGGACTAAATATTTCAGAGTAGAAGTAAATATTTCAGAGGTTGAGGTCTTCTATGGTTGGATCAATGTTCCTGAAATCCTCTCTAAACCCGACGAAGGCAGTACAGCTATTCCCCGTACCTCCAGTGGATATTAGAGCAGAGGTTTAATCAGAACCGTGCTAGCACAAAATGCCTGCAATACAACCAACCCTTCTCTCAGGCAAGCTTCTCTAAAGGTTACAAATCTTGCAAACTAAATTAAATTTCAAATGGACCTGAAACAATTTATGACTCCATAGCAAAATAACAGAAGACTGACAAAATTGTCAACTTTGTCATAATTTTAAAATAAATGCAGATGGATACCTGCATGTCCAGCTGATTATTAGATTCAGATGTGGGATTAAGTTGTGTATAAAATTCAAATAAAATTTGAGGATTTGCACCTGTATTAAAATAAAAAAAATGCATGTTTGGGATTTCTGGGCTTAGGAAAGCTTTATTATATACTTTAAATGAAGTTCTTTACCAGGTTTCCTTTGCATTCTTTCCAGAAAAATGGACGTTTCAAGCACAGTAGGATTTGGAGCCAACAAAATAAATATTCTGATGCACAGCCTGAATCTGAACACATACATGACATGGTGTTCATATGTAGTCTATCCTATAACATAATGCCACAACCATAACACAAAGTGTAATAATTACGGTAATTATCACAATAATGACAATTGGGTCAGCAAGGTACTACCGTGGATTACAACTGCGCTGCCCTGTGAGGTGGGGGACACACTTTAGCGTGGGCTTAGGTGAAACGGAACAGTCTGCCTGTGTTCAAATCACACAGGTACAACCTCAGAGCAAATAATGCACCACCGCACAGCACGGTACTTCAGACGTACGGCAACAAATCCGCATTTACATGGAAATTAAAGGATTGCTCAGCACAAACCTTCGGGGCTATTTGATTATATATGAAGATTGAAATAGGATCAAATGCTCATTCCCTTCCTCAGGCAGCCACGCTTTTTTTTACTGTAACTTTGCCATACTTTATCACCCTGTATTAATCTATGTGCAATTTATGTGATGTCCAAGACTAAGAAATGCAAGAGAACCAGATTTTGTTGATCTTAATATGTGAGGTACGTGCCCGATGTGAGTGACCTCTTCTTTGCCACATATGTAATTTCCAGTATTTACTCACCCGGCGCAGTTCTGAATTACTGGCTCGATGGGATATTCTTCTGGATGCAGCATTTCGCTATGAACCGCAAACAAGCCTCCGATAACGATGTCCCCCGGAGAACTGGCACCCACGAAGTCGTCAGTATTCTGGCACGAGAAAGCGATATCAGTGCCGATCACAAAGCAGGCGATCCAAAAGCTGACGACTGCCATGTTTCTGTTTCACTTGCTCACTACCAGCTTTAAGTCAATTAAGGGAGGCTGCAGGGCCAGCGAGGGCTCCCGTGTCACCTACAAACAGCAGCAAAGGGAAAGGGCTGCTCCCAGAGGTTAGTCACACCCCATAAGGTGCTTGTATTTGCTTCACTGGCTGAGGCGATTTTATTGAAGGTACTAAAGCAACGCTGTCACGTAAAACGTGAGGGTGCAGGGGTGGGAGAGCGAAGAGGGAGGGAGGAAGAGAAATGAGTTTAAAAGGAAATCTTGTACATAAAATCTGTTCTACTGTGTTCAAAGTTTATTATACCTTATCTGAAACACATGGCAAATATTTTGGTATAAATTTGGGCTTGTCTTGAATACCTTCCAACTGAGTGCAGGGTGTGAAGAAGCAATCCTGTAAGATGGCAGTGATACTGCTGTGACCATGTGCTAGGGGTCTGGTCCAAAGACTACTGGAAAAAGCCCCCCCGCTGCCACAGTGTGCTTTAGATCAGACTCTGGACCAGAAAAAAACAACCCAAAACTATCAAAAGGCTGCTTTTCTCTCAACCCTGTTCTTATAGGTTTTTAAATCTTTGTATAAAAATGGTTTGGATAAGCGAATATCCATGGTTCTGGCGCACGCCCAGCTCCCAGGGACTTCCGCGGGCTTTGGATCCATCTGGTTCTGTATTTATAAGCCAGGCCATGTCTGCTGCTGGTTAACCTGCCAAACACAGAAGAGTGGGAAAACCTACTATCTGTCCCCTTTTTTTGACTCTGTTCCCCCTCTGACTGAGGACACCAGGACACGAGGAGCAGCTCCTGTGCTCGGGAGGACCGGGCAGGAGCTCCCCTCGGATTCGCAGGAATTGGGGGCTCTGCCAGAAGGGAACTGGGGGAGAAGAGCAGCAGAGGTGGACTCTCAGCTTTCATAACCTCCAACCATAAACCCCAAAGTGAACCTCTTTAGGACGGAAACATGACTGACACTACTAAACAATACCGATGTATGTAAGAGACACAGATTTGACAATAATCTCTTTGACATTGGCTTATTTCTCTATTTTCTTATACTGACTTCTTCAGATTTTGCTTCTTTCGGTCATGTGCCAAAGCACTCTCAGAAGAATGGAGTCAGTCATAGTGTTTATTGTCTGTGACTGTATTATAAAAAGACTGTGTTTTACACAGAAAATTTGAATGAAAAGATTGTTTTCTGGCAAGCAAAAAAGAGAAATGAGATGTCTGTTACACATTCCTTCTGATAAGCATAATGCATACCATATAAATTATCTGACTTATTATAGTTTGCTTTTTGTTCTCACTAGTCTCTTCGTAGTTAGAATATCCATTTACAACAGAGATATTTCTTGCAAATGCAAATACAATGGACATACTACTTGCAAATGCACATGTTAATCCCTAGTTAAGTTTACCATTCAGCTTCTTCTTTGTTATAATACAACAGCTTGTGTTTTTTCATCTGCCTTCTTTCTTTCCATGTGGCATTCTAACTGCTGGGTCAGGGCATATGGTAAACAGCTGCCTGCATTTTCTTTAATGTATCTGATCATATGCGTTTATGGGCAGATGATGATACCAGTTTATTCTGCTTCTGCACTAACTTGCAAAAATTCCAGTTATTCCAAAGGTTTTGCTCTTGACTTAGAGCAGCGTAACTGTAATCAGGCTCTGGCCCTGAGTTAAGAGACAATCCCTTGCAAATATTCAGGTACTCTTTCCTTACTATCCATGTAACACACCCTAAAGCCTGGTTGCACATACTCTGGTGTTTCCTTTATCCTGACCTTGCACAAAACCTTGTATATAAAACTTGTGTATACTTGGATGTAGCTAAAACCTGAGACTGGAACTAGCCATTTCCTTAAGCAAGCCACAAGAAATATTCAGCCATTATGCCTTTAGTATAAAAAGTAACTTTTAAAGATCTAACACCCCAAGTATTGCATTAAAGACTCAATGGAAATGCAGTACTTAAAATTTGAAACTTAAAATTTGTTATGATTAGAAGCAGAAAAGAAAATTTACTGTGGCTGGTCTCTAAAAAGCTATTAATTTCTATAGAAGAGGATTTTACCTACAAATAAAAATCCTTATTTGGTCACTTTGGAAAGTGGAAGTTGACAAAATAAACATCGCATATAATTGGTGCATAATTTCATGTTATTTATAAAAACACCACAAAACGAGGTGTGCTTCAAATTCAACTGCATTGAGTTTACGTCACAGTGTAGAGTATTCTCACAGGGAAGGGTTTTTATTGTTATTGTTTGTTTTCAAGACCTATATCTCATAATTACTGCTAGTGGTGAGAAGTACTTAGAGGTGTTACTGAGATAGCTCAGCCTAACTGAGCACTGCAGAATTAACTGGAAGTGTTTGCAAATGCCCTTTTTCATTGACACTTAAGCACCCACAGAAACAAGTGTATAGTACAAAATGTTCTTTGCTTAAAATTTAGTGACATGTTGTTGTAACATCCCTAGACTTTCACAGTTGTCTCCGCATAGGAGTATTTCCTGGCAGGAAGAATCAAGCATAAGATTGAGGGGAATTCTTGAAGTACCCTCATCTCTAGAAAGCAGCCTTTAATGGACTGCACAAAGACAGAGAACAGGACCTTCCAAACCCAGAACTACTTTGAGAGCCACAGATGAATTCCAAGAGGCTTTGGAGGATCTGGTGGGAGACAAAGATACTCTGTTAGTATCTAAATATGCTGCAAAGGTCCCTGCTGCCATACCGAAATGGCTACTTCTTCCACCTGGGCTTCAGCTTCCCTTTGAGAAGGACCAGAACAGGTGAGTTTCGGAAGATGACCCTGTCAAGCTCAGCACTAATCCTGCAGGTGACTTCTTATAAATTTACAATTATATAATTTTTGGTAACAATGGCATACCTATTGAAAGGATCCACAATCCAAAATGTGCATGGGTTTAAAATAGTTTAAAAATAGTGGGTTTAGTGAGCATGGTAGCGTTGGGTAGAAGGTTGGACTTGATGATCTTTCAAGTCTCTTCCAACCATAACGATTCTATGATTCTATGATTCTAAGAGAAGCCAGTGGGCCTTGAGTTTGAGACCAAATGAGGGTACCCTCCGAGCAGTGGACTCCTGTAAATGGACCACCTGCCCCTCCCGTCTTTGCAACCTCTAGACCTCGACAGGTTATGGCTTTTGTGCAGAAGGAGGTTTGGCAACTGTCAGTAGCTTGGCCAAGCAAAGGGAGACTATACTGTACAGGGAACTGACACCAAGATTTTGGCTGAACTTCTTTGTCCTAGCTGTCGTTTTTCATGGAGAAGTTAGTGGGTTGTATTTCAACAGGAATACCTTTTTTCTGAAGCCTATCCAGTCAGATACTGCTAAAGGAGAAAGACATTTTTCATCACTTTCTATTTTAAACTGCTTTTAATTGTGCTGTTTCCAAACCAACATACAGCAGAGAGCTAAATCCTCTGTGAGGCATACACAAAAGTTAAGGAAAGAAAGAAGAAATGTGGATATTCTCAGTGTTCCTCAAACGAGTGGGATAAGCCCTCCTCACTCAGGCAGGCCCTAGTCTGACAGACGGGAGATTGCCCTGCTTGGAGAACCCAGCAGAATCCCATCAGTACCAGGGATGCTGATGCTTGTGTAAGTTATGAGTAACCACCCCTTCTTGGATTGTTCCTGGGGAAGACATGAGCCATAAAGAAAGGAAGATGAGTCAGAATTTTGAACTGAGTGGTTTGTTCCCACTTCTGCCACTGATTTCTTGTGCCTGATCTGCACAGACTTCTGCCATGACTTCCCAACCCTACTCAGGCATTCACATGCAGGTTTGTGAAAGGCTCCTTCTCTCTCTCAAATTAAGTAATGCCAAAATGCCTTGAAACTCCAGATATAATCTTCTGATTCATATCATATCTGTGAAACAGAGAACAATTTTGCCTTTCCATTCAGATCATAAACTCTTTAGAATAACTACTGTCCTTCATTTACGGTGACCCTCCATATTACACAGGGTATTTCAATACGAGTAATAAAAACCAACCAGGCAAGAGAAAACAAGCCAAAAAACTAAGCCAAATCCAAGTATAAATCAATGTTGCAATAAAGGAACACACCTTGTATGAGGCGTCTATTTTAAAAAGTATGACTTTTCATATAACTCTGAGCCTGGTAGTCCCTTAAATGCTGTGGTTGCAGAAGCCTTACCCCACCAGGGAGCCCATCTACTCCCTGATGGTCTTACCGAAGTCCATGGGAGCTGCTGTGCCTCACAGCCGAGGCTGAAAGGCCAGTTGAAGGCTAATTGACTGAAAAGAAAACCAGAGATTCAAGGTGTGAAGCTCAGTATATATTGACCATGAGCAGAATTTGGGAACACTTCAAAACCCAAAAATACCAAGGAACACATGTATGGAACTGCGCTCTAAAACCACCACTAAAAAACCCTGTGCAATGGGAAGCAACTGTCTTTTCCAGCAGGGAAGCCATTACAATGGGTATGCTAACACCTTCTGGGCCAGGAAGAAGGAATTGTCCCTTGTGAAATCATTTTATTTTCCATGCAATCAGTTTATGGAGCCATTTCCTTTCAATATGATAGACTACATCTATACCAACAAAGACAGTAGAGAGTGCTGAGGTCAAAACATTAAGAAGAGTAAATATTGGTTAGGATCGCCAGCTTTCTAGACCAATAGAACCACTGCATTTAACCCGGTGATTTTAGATTACTGAATTTCTTTTAAGGAAGTTTAAACAATGGAGAAAAAAAAAAGCAGCATGTATTGCATTACTTAATTTTAATTATATTCTTGTATTTACTGGAACCCTACATAGCTTAATATTAAATATTACAATTGAAGTATGGGAAGGAGAATGCCCATTATTTTGATTTGTGGTCTGTTGTAAAAAAAACTTTAAAAATTAAAAACACATCAACAGTGAAATGGAATTTGGATGCAAGCCAAACGGTCACATTAATTCCTGAGAAACAAACAAACTCAATTTTCAAGTTCATTGAGTTTGCCCTCTAGAGCCTGTCAGCTGAGCTGCGTGATGGGGAGGACGAGTCCTGTTTTTCTTTATCAGGTCACAATACTATAATGTGCCTCCTGATGTTCTCTGAAAGTTGAATTTCCCCCAGTGCAAATGGCCTGGTTGCAGTACGTCTGGTAGAAAACTGAGAAGGTGGAACATCTGCCTGGCGGAGGGCTGTGCCAGTGCCTGGGCTGTGGGCAACCCCGCAGCAATTTCTTTTTCAGAAAGTATTCTAGTCAATAGTCAGGGTTGCGCATATTCAGTGCATCTCTGCTGTTTATGCTACAGTAGGGCTATAAGAAATTAAAGCAGGTTGTGAAAGGGGAGATATAACAAATTTCTACACTTTTTTTGAGTTCAGAGCAGAGGTGTTTGTTTCATTTAGCTTCTTTCTCTGATATTTTAATATACCTAGATTATGGTTCAAGTCAAATTCAATTTTGACATGAAAAATCAAGTGGATTTGACTTTTCTGATGTTGAGGAAAAATATGTTTGGCGTTTCCAAAATTGAATTTCTCTCCAAGAAAACTGTTTTTTCAAAATAACCTAGCAAGGCTGCTCCTACCCTACCCAGCCAAGAAGATAGCCAACTGCATAGCATGGATGCAGGACCATTTTTCATAAAAGCCAGCATAGCAGGTATGACCCAGCTGATCGAGTTGCCATTTTCAGAATTCTTCGTCAGGTTTTATTTCTCGCCTTTGTTCCACCTCCTCCTCTCTTAATTGGAAAAGAAGAGAGGAAAAATGTCATTCATCTATTGACAGTGCAAACATTTGGGCCCAACCTGTAGTGAAAGGGCCACCCAGAGGGAAAGAAAACCTCTAGCTCAGATATTTGGGCTTTCTCCTGAGAGGCTGGAGGCCGGGGCTTCAGCCCTTCTGCCAGTGACGGCTCACCATCCTATAGTGGAGACCTATAGGTGGGGAGAGAGAGACCTATAGGACCTAAAGGAGGGGACACAAGTCTTTCTGCTCCCAGTGCCCTCTACTCCCTGAAACGTCATTGACAATTTAGTTGAGAAAGTCCTTCCAGCCTGAGCGTTAGGAACCCTCCTCACAAAGTCAGTATATTCAGAAATTCCCCGAGGATTTTGACACTTTCTGGAAATGCCTGTTTGCAAGAAAGTCCGGCTGGAGATCATCTCACGTGAAAATGCTGATGGCAAGCAGATATGAAGTCAATGCTGAACCTCTCAGCATTATCAATACTGAAACACATCTTAAAATAGAATTAGGTTTATAGGGATTTAAAAATATGAGCTGTTACAGTTTTTAGACATCTCCAAAGGAATTGACTGTGAGGGATCTGAGAGTGTTAGCTTTGGATGGAGGCTGATAAAGGGACAGATAGCTACCTAAACCCAAATATCCATCTTGGTGACCTTGTGCTTATTCTCATTAATTCAGTTTTGCAAGTAGTACTTAGTGATTTTTTAACTCTTACAGTACTTATCCCACATAAATTCCTTTAGAAATACGAGCACTTCTCTTCAGTCATTTTGGAGCTAAAATAAAACTGGTAATATTAATCAGTAATTAGGTAAGAGAAACTAAAAAAGGTTCAGTTTTGGGAGCAGGGACTGAAAGCCAGTTGAACCCTGCTTCTAAGGGTATGCCTTCTTCACTAAAAGATATCATGGAAATACTTGCTTTCTCTCTGGCCCAAGCCTTCAACTACTCTGTGCAAATATCAGCATAGGAAAGAATGAGAATACATTGGCTTCCCTCCCTCAGCATACTTTATCAAGAACACTTTTGGAAAACACGGGTTTAAACCTCTTCAGATAGAAGAGAAAATTGAGTCCCTGTCTCCCAAATGTGCTGGCTGGCAGGATCCCGAACGGCACACCAGGGAAAGGGCTGGTTTTCACTTGCTCTTATTTCATACGGGTCCCCGTCTTGTCACTGTTCTGAAGGTGTGTAACTCGTCAAGTTCATGCCTGTTTTCCTTCTCCCTGAACGCTGAACTATTGGACACAGAGAAAGGTAATTTGCAATTGGACTAGATGATCTCCAGAGGTCCCTTCCGACCTCAACTATTGTGTGATTCTGTGATAATGCTACTTCCAGTGGTGGTTTGGGGACAAGGGCTGGTGTCCGTAGGTGCCAAACTGTAGAAAAGCCGAGTGGGATTCGAGGCTCCTCTCAGTACAGGCTACTGCAGGCAGTCCTGAGCTCACCCACCTGGTCTTGGGGGACTCAATCTCCTTATGTTCATCCAGGAGGTGAGCTGTTAGGAGCTCCTTACCTAGCTGTGCAGGCAAGGACCAAGACTCCTGAAAGTAGATAAGTTTTATGCCTTAGTTAACTCAGTTCAGGTTTGATACTTAAATACTTTTAAAATTGACTTTAAAACTTTTTTGGTCCCTAGGACTTCATCTCTCAACTTATTTTGTCATTTTTTTTGAGAATTGATTCAAGGTTGTCACTGTCACCCTTATTCTGGACATTATTTATTTTGGTTTTCTTTTGAGATCTTAAAAGATCTCAGCTCGCCTTACAAGGTTTAACTGATTGTGTTATAAAAGTAAACATACATCTGTAAAGAGAGTACAGGCAGAACAGGTGACACTCATAAAAATTCCTTTCAGATAAGGAAAAGAACCCCAAACAGCAAATCTGCAGGAGTCACTCTGGAGATTGACTTTAATCTTCAGAGTTAAAAACTAAGGAAAAAAAAAAAAGTTTCAGAAATTAAAACCATTAGGAAAGTTTCCTGCTAAAAAGTTCACTCTTAAAATCTTGTAGAATGACATATGACTCTCAAAGCCTCCTGCAGAATATTGTGCACTGTTGGTTAAGGAGAGCTCACATACACAAAAATACTGCATTACTAACTGTGGCTGACGAGAAAATAGGAAACAAGTCTTTGCTTTAAGTCATTTCTCCTTCCTGACAAGAAATTGTCTTTGAAGACATACCGCAAGAATGGATCAATTCATTAATCTGCAGTTACCTCCCCAAGCATTCTGCTTAACCACATCTTTTAGAAATACAATATAAAGTAGTTAAACCATGATTGATCTGAAGTTTGGTATTAAATCTCTTTGCAATCACCCAGTTTTTAAAGCTCAGGGTGGTAGAAAAGCTATTGCCTTCATTAATTGGAAGAAGAAACAAGTTTTGTCAGCAGCTGTCCAAAAGACAGCGAGAATTGACTAGAAACAACCAAGGACAGAAAGAAAAAAACCTTGGCTATGTGAATTTTTCAGCTTTTTATTTTACATCAATTTTTTTATTTTACATGTATTTTCAGGCATTCAATTTTCTGCAATTTTCAGGTACTCCCATTGTGACCTATGTTGATGAAATGGTTATTGCCACTCTGCAAGACAGAAATTGCGTGATTTCATAGAAAAGCAAGGAAGTTTTATTTCAAAAAGAAAAAAGAATACTAGCATTTTCCTAGAGGTATACTTAAATATCTGTATTTTTAAAAGGTTACTTCCTTTACCAGTGCTTTCTGTTAGATAGATCCACTTTAAAATTTGAAAGGATAAGCATAAAACCTGGTACTACAAGTTGCTCTAAAGATTTCATAGAATCATAGAATCATTATGGTTGGAAGAGACCTCAAAGATCATCAAGTCCAACCGTACACCTGATGCCACCATGTCCACTAAATGATGTCTTCCCTTTCTTCAACAGCAAAAGGGTTTTATATCAGCTTTACAATCCAGAGGGGCAGAGAGAAAAAAATACATCTACCTCAAATACATTGAAATGCACATACTACTTTCACTTAAACTATAGAATAAATGTTTTGTTTACATGGATGCAGAATTCTTTAATATACATTTGCCTAAGAAGTTGTATGTGGGCAGCAGATTCTTAGCTTGATAGAATGGTTTGGTTGGAAGGGACCTTAAAGCCCACCCAGTTCCAACCCCCTGCCATGGGCAGGGACACCTCCCACCAGACCAGGTTGCTCACAGCCCCATCCAACCTGGCCTTGAACACTTCCAGGGATGGGGCATCCACAGCTTCTCCGGGCAACCTCTGCCACTGCCTCACCACCCTCACTGGGAAGAATTTCTTCCTAATGTCTTATCTAAGTCTTCTCTCTTCCAGTTTAAAGCCATGGCCCCTTGTCCTGTCGCTACAGGCCTTGGTAAAAAGTCTTTCTCCATCTTTCTTGTAAACCCCCTTTACATACCAAAAGGCTGCAAAAATTTTCTTGTTGTTCTCGAGACAATGTTTTGTTTTTAAAAGGTAAAGTCATTTTTTCCACATACAAGCATTCATAAATCATTAACCAGGCACAATAAAAACATGATGATGATGGTAATGATGATGATGATGATGGTAGGTAGCATTTCCACTAGTTCCCATTAGGGTCTGTGAATATATCTATAGGTTAATGAAAGGTGATTCATAATTACATGATTGCAAGAAGTGGGGCAGTAAGAAAGCTCTCTGCACAGGTACCCCATCTAGTCCTATCTCATTAGTGAGAAATTCAGAAACACAAACCGAAATTATTTTCTGAATTACACCAGAGTAATTCACAGCTTAATTCTGCAGAGGTGTTTTGGCTACACTGGACTGATTTGTACCGTCCAGGACTGAACCACGAAGGATCTCCAGATTAACCTTGAGACTACCATGTTTAGGAACGGACCAACATACCTTCATGTTCAGAACACAATGCAATCTGTTAACTACCAAGGTCTCTGAAGACGGCATTTTTAATATATGTCAATGTAACATATGCATTGCATTATTAAGATATAAATGTTAATGGAAGAATGAAAGAAAAGAAATGGAAATAGCTCATCTGCAAGAAGTACTAGCTTTGTATATGTATCCAAGTAGCAAGCAAAAACAAGCAGCTAGAACAAGAAAAACAACAGAATTATTTTGTCATGAGCATGTCTGTTTTATTATGGTATTCCTGACACATCATTCCGTATATGTACGACAAACTGTTCCTTACCCCTCCCATCCTCTCTCCTTGCACAGATCTTGCATTTTGATCACAGACTAACGTTCAACGCTTGCTGGTGGACTGATTTAAAACATAAAGAGCAGTAGACAATGAGATGTCAAGTTTGAATGCCAGTGAAAGACTACCTTGTTTTATTTAAATATTCCAAGATTACAATAGCACCATTATTGCTTCTCATGTACAAAAAACCCTAAACCAAAACAACACAAAAATTCAACTATAATCACAAGTGAATCTTCTGAGTACTAATTATTATACAGCCTTTATTTTGATACCCAAACAACTCGTCCACTGTTACAAAACAGGCAAAACAAATTCCCTTCCTTACCAGTACTGACAAGAAGTGCCTTAAGAATTAAATGGACTTGTTAATGACAGAACTTTTTTAAATAGCGTGATCTCTGAAGGGGGGCGGAATGCAGAGATGGATGAACGTGTTAACTTGATCTAATTTTTTCCTAGTTGCCCAACATGACACAGGTATCACTGAGCCAGACAATGATTGTTGTAACACCTACCCTGCCACTTACTAACAACAGAAAAAATCCTTCATCATAGGATAAGAAAAAGGAACGCTCATCCTGGGTCCGTTCACCTCTAGACAGTGATCTACACTAAGAAGAATGAAATTCTCTGTAGCAGGTTTGCACAGAAAATCCCAAAGTCTGGTCCCTGGAGGCTGCCCATAGTTCTGCTTCTCTAGGCTTGGAGTCATCCTGCATTTTCTGGCATAGTAACCACATAGTAATCAGAAAATACAAATTGAAGAGACATTAAAAATTTAAGTAGAGGGCAACTATTCAAACAAATATTCTTTTAAGAAGTAATTTTATTCTGTGAAATAAGTAAAGAGGTTAAAAGGAAAACATCTCTGGTTCATGTTCACTAATTGGAAAATTATGTTTCAGAGGATTTAACACAGATGCACTGTCACTTGCAATCTTTCTTGCACCTCCTTTTGCATATAAGTACACAGCTTCTTCCATGCTTACATTACAGATACTATCCTTGTTTGAAGACTAACTTAGGCACAGAAATTTTAAAAGTACTTCTTCAAACTGCCTTTCCAGGACCACATTAATAGAGGATTTGAGGAAGTTGCTGCTGTTTCAGTAGCCGTTAATGTGCCTGTCATGAGCTGTGTAAAATATCAGAGAAAAAAATCATTCTTAAATACATACGTAGATGTTCACCAAAAGATTCACATGTGAATGTTAGGGTTGAAATTGTCTAATTCCATTGATCCAACACAAAATGTTTTGAACAAACATAAACTCCAGAGTTTCTCATCATTAATTTCATTCTCATGAGAGCGTTTCTGTTCTCATCAGGTCTAGCCCTTATTCAGTCTGGTTTATTTATGTTATTTCCCATTTGTAAACAGTGCATGTCCAAGTGCCTTGTTTTTAATGAACTGTAGCAGTAGCATTTGATTGGAATTTAGATAAACGAGCAGATAAATCCACGTCTGTTTTCTGCAAGTTTCTTTGCGTATATATGAAAAATTAAAAATGTAGCTAGAAAAAGACCAAAGGCTGGTCTTTGTTACCATGTCTTATCATTTTTCACCCCAAAACAGAAAGTATTATGGGATCAACAAAGTTCTTTGTGGGATTCCCCTTACTGTTGAATTAAAGTATTATGAGAGAATCTTCTGTGGAGTCCTTATAAAAAATAACAGGAGGGTTGCATGGAGAAGTCAGAAAATACTATGGCTATAAAATTAAGAACTCTGTCCTGTGCGAGATAATTGCAATGGCCCTTTTTACAAATATCAGCATATACTATTACTTGTAACACTTCCGTAGGTGGAGACTATAAGTATCTATAGCATACTAGGCGCTACACATAGTAAGAAACATTTCTTCCCCCAAAAAATTTACAGGCTAACTAGAACCCAAGGAACCATTTAACTTTGTTTTACAGACAGAGCAGGTGACTTTTCCAAGGGCAAATCTGACATGCTAAAAGCAAGCAATAAGACCTGTCTCTCATGGCACCCCTTACTACGTACCATCATAACAACCCACCCGTCGCTTCAGTACGCCGTTAACTCAAGTCCACACCAGTTCGGATTGCAGTGGGATGTACTGCTAAATCCTGCACAAATGTTCTGTGTGCTTAATCTGTTATTAAGAGACACAGCAAAGACCTTTCTGATGTTTTCAAAACACGTAGCAGGTTGAGCAGGTGGTGTTGAAGGTGTTCTGGGTGAGGGAAAGGACCAGCTGAGGCTGGCTGGGGCTGATGAGATACCCAGCCTCCTTTGGCTTGCTGTGTTAAACAGCATAGGAAATAAGCCAGGTTGGTTATTTAATGTCAGTGGTCCTGCCTAGCAGAAACCTGACCATTACCGAGCACATCTGGTATCCCTTTACTGAGCAACCTGTACCAACGCAGACCTCTCCGTCCTCTGTGGCATGTGAGGCTTCACACTGTGCCCTCCCCAGGGCATGCCTGGGTTTCTGTCCGCTACCGCAGCTATCCCAAGGGTCTTGTCTTTGGCCAGTACTTACGCTCGGAAGCTCTGAAAACAGCGTGACCACTTTGCGGTTGAAGATAAGAGATCTTTGACAGTAAGCAACATCTCTTCTCTGACACAGATATCAGAGTTCGTTTTCCTCCTGAGTAGATTCCAGAATCTGTTACTGTAAGAACTTGCGATTTTACTTAGAGGATAATAGTTCTGTGACTGTGTACACCTGACAAACTGAACTTTTATCTATTGTTTACTTAGCAAATAAGGACCTAATCAAGAGCCCATTGAAGGCAGTGGGAACAATACTATTGCCTCTGGATCAGGCATTGAATTGCTCTGACATTGTCTGTCATTAAGTATAATATATACAAAAAATGCTTTTAAAAATATTATCCAAACATGTCTTGCAGAAAAACATAATTTTTTTTCTTCTGTCCCAGAATTTAAAAATAATTCACTATAATATATCCATTTCTGGCAAGCACTATTTTGTTAGTGACAATCGGGGACAGGTGACTGCAAACACTTGGTTCCTAACCTTAGAAAATGCCTGCTGGAATTATTACGACTCAGAGACCAGTGAGTGCATGAATCTCTCTCCATCCAGGAAACTGAGATTCAAAGCCTTGCTGCTGCATCTCAATATAGAGCATGTGCTACCAAGGGGAATATGCAGAAGGGCGAGCAGTGGCCTTGTTCCCAGGTTAATTAAGGGCCTGAGCAACTTCCAAGTGAAGGCACTGTCTGTCCCTGAGGCTTTCTGTACACTGCAGCTCATCAATGTCAAGAAAAAAAGATTTTCTGGAGTGAAAAACAGAATTATCCAAAGCAACAGAACACCAGACTCAGATACATCCAGTCATAGCACTTTGTAGATTCCTAGTGCAACATGCTTCTGTTCACACCTAGCAGGAAGAACATTGGTAATATTCCATAAAAGATAGGAAGCCAAGCCTGGGATTAAAAAAAGGAGGAAAAAAAAAAAAAAAAAAAAAGAAAAAAGGAAGAGAATACATTACAGAACTGCAAAGTTACATAGTAACCGTGTGAGATCATTTGCTCAAAGGCAGCTGCATAAATCTAAAAGGCAGCTTCTTTTGCCCGATGCTCATCACCCAAGACAACTATTAATAGGTCTGTGGTTCCACAGGTAGCTTAGCAGGTCTTACTGCTGCAGAAGTGCGGAAATCTTGCTCCCTTCCATTATCACATACCCTCTCCCTCCTCTATCCCATCCCATCCTCCTTCCCTTTCCCTCAGTCCCAGCTGTACAGTCCCACCCTTATTCTGGCTCTCATCACGCTCCCTGGCTGATGTAACTCATTGAAATGTCAGAAAGCTCTTCATTGTTTTTTTTCCTGGTGGTGTGTTTTCTGTTATTTCAGTGAATTAAAGTGGCACAGAAACGTCTCACAAGTGCTGAAGCTGGCACAAGGGTAGCAGTGGGAGTGTGTGGCCAGGCGTAGGGTGGACAGAGAGACGCAGAAAGGGAGAACAACCAGCTTTCAGCAGCGGTGAGCTGTCTGGGCATGCAGCACTTTAGGGAGCTGTACCCAACTGGCGGTAGAGCCTTTAGGACTCAGCTTTACGTAAAGAGAATAGTCCCTTGGCTTTAGTGGTTTGCTTCTGTTAACACCTGCTTAGCAGCTATTTGCAGATAGACTAGGTATACAAGAACAAGAGTTGCTAATAGAGCTGCTGGGAGTGTCTGCAGAAACTCTTCAGAACCACTTCTTCAAGGGTGAACATATTCTCTAACCTCAGCTCTATTCTTGGATCATTCACAGGGAAACTGGAGATGTTTGTATAGCTGCCCAGCGAAAAACTCAGCTGGCCCCCTTACTTTCCTTTTTCTGGATGCTGTCCACCAAAGCGCAGTGCAAATACATGAATAGTGAAGTGGCTGTTCAGTCTGCAAGCTTGTAGGAGCACGTACTTATATGAATACAAACATTTTCTGCCGATTTGGCAAAGGAAAAAAGAATGCATACTGAAAAACGGTGTCTTAAAAACAAGATAAGTGACCTGAGATAACTGTCTAACACCGATTCGAGAGAGGTAAGCGTGGGAAAGATTTACTTCCATGTAGCTACGTAAGGTCAGACTATGAAGTCCCCACTGGCACTTTACCTCGCCTACCTAGGGAGTGTAGAGTCTCCCTGTGTTTGTAAAGGACAGAGACACGTGAACTGTGAAGGGGTCAGTGTAATACAAATGCATAACGACGGTTTATCTACTTTGAAGTTTGCTCTTTGGGGAGAAAACCAGAAGTGTCCACTTTTATACAAAACAGAATGGGTTTTCATTTGAAGATCATAAGAACAGGAAATCGGTAAAATACCCAAATGTAAAGAGACAGACAGACATATCTAGTTTTATCAGCTGGAGATGGAGGAAGATATACTTTATTAAACATCACCATCTACTGGATGCCAGTATTTGTTCCTTACAAAGGGAACCCTAAGCTTCTATGCTGAATTAACTTGTCAGACAAGCCTCTGCTTTCATAGATCTGACATTGCCTGCATAGTTATTGGCGGGCCAAGGTTTGTGGACCTTTTCAGCACCAGGTTGGGAAAAGATTTTCAGTATTATGAAAACAAATTCCAAAAGTTCAGGGTGATATAATACAGGCTGTGAAATTGTTAATAAGCCACAATGGGAACCTAAAAAAGAAGGTGGGGGCAGTCAGACACGGGGGCAATAGCATCCTTTGGGCAATCTGTTTACTTGCAGTGTGTTTGTGTAGACACACGCACACACATGCGTAGCACAGAGCTGCACGGCTCTCCCCCTGCGTAGCACAAGATGACGGCGGTTCCATAGTTTTGAACATTATCTGCTCAGTCTCTTGGCTGCACAGATAACATTCAGCCATGCTTGTGTGATTTCGCAGCGCTGGGCCCAGCAGCGATGCCCACAGGGCTGGCTGAGGGCAAAAGGCACGAGTGCAGGTTGCACTCCTCTGCGGGGCAGTGAAGGATGCTCCAACCTTCTCCGCTGAGGACAGAAGTCCCTGGCCCCACAATTAAGGATGGCCGTTTCTTTGGCCGATAGCCCCCCTTTGCATCTCTCCTCCTCCTCCTTTTTTCTTCAAACTTCAGAAAAGTCACAGCACGGTGTGGCAGCAAGGGATGATACGTGTATCCTCCTCCACCACCAGAACTAAAAAAATTGTTTAGAGAAATTATTTCAAAAACATTGCTGAGGTACAAACACCTCGGAAAGGGTTCAGAAAAAAGGTACAATAAATGTGCAAAGGTAAAGAAATTTTTTTTATAGTGAGTGATGTTCTAAAGCCATCGTTACATTTAGTTTATCAAAAGGAATGATTGGATAATTATTGGAAACAATAAACCTAAGATTATGGAGGATGCTTCAGCGCTTTGACCCTTTAAATCATAGATACTTCCCTAAAGAAATTTGTGTGATGAAAAAGCTTCTTCCTGGCTATATCCTTTCAAAAGGCATTGGCAGTGACAGGGCTAAATGCGCAGGGGCTTTTAGCTTAGTGCACTGTTTGTTTTTTTTCTCAAGAGCAAAATACTCACAAAAAGTAAACACTGATATGTGGCAAGGATCAAAAAAAATGGGAAAGCTGTCCTGTTGAAGTGTTGGTAGTTAAAACTGTTGCTTGTAACGAGACACAGGAAATGAGAAATGGAGCTTCAGAAAGAGCTAAATTCATGCTACATCAAGGCAATGAGAATGACAAAGACTGATGATAACAAGAAATTACTTTATTATTCCCTTGTGGAATACTGGTATGTACCGTACTGTACTGTTATTGTACTGTCTGCATATTTAGAAAGAAATAGGTGTTAGTGTCTACCAAATAGTCCTGAGATCAACACCGTATCAGAGCTTCTGTGTAGTTCATTTGTCTGGGGAGGATATGAAGTGAAACAGTTTCCAACACCAATGTAAACATCATCAAATTACACAGGAACAGATCAATAACAATTTGTATTTCTGTTGCTGCATTTATCTTCCAAACCTTTTTCAGTTCAACACATTGAATCCCTCAAGCAGATTGTTGTTACTGGCAAGTCACACTGATGTAAATAAAGTTGAAAACGTTTTGTTTCAACGGTGTGCTGTGTTGGCAACAAGAAAAAGGAACACTGCAGCAAGATGAAAAGGTGCAATACCTGAGTGCCGATATAAAAGATCTTTCACATGTAAATCAGGTTGCTCAGAGCCCCATCCAACCTGACCTTGAATGTTTCCAGGGATGGGGCATCTACCACCTCTCTGGGCAATGACCGCAATTAAAAAAAAAAATAAAAAAAAATATACATATACATATAATGTTTGAATAGGAAAATAATAAAGAAACATATATATGTGGATATACACTTTAACAGTTCTACTTCATAATTTAGATTTCACTCAGTAATGAGCAATATTGATAAGATCACAATTCTCAATGTTCACACCACAAAATGATAATAAAAATTCCTAGGCACTACCAATGCTGCAATGTCCGTGGTAGGGCTGGCTCCAGCTAGCCCAATTCTGCATCTGCCCCCTCCCTTCTGTGTCCAAAGGCTGAGATCATACATCTTGGGTGGACTGTCCACTCCAGCAGCAGGGGGCTTAAACGTGGGGTAGGATTGTCCACCTGCCATAGCTTCTGGTGTCCCTCCTTTGCTCCAGCAAAGAGCTGGAGCACACGGAGTTCCTGCGCAGAGAGGGTTTCTTTCTTATGGCATTACTAGCTTAAACACCTGTTTTTTATGCAAAATATGAATTATCTTGTTCTAAAATTGCTGGTGCTTTGACTCCTAAGACACCTACAGAACATCTACCTGTAATCAACTGAAGCATGGGGATATTGTCCCCATCTGCTGCATTATTTGGTAGATGCCACTGTGCTGATTCACACACTGTGCAGGGAGAAAAGCAGTCCCTGCTACAGGAGGGTTAGTTCAAGAGTCTGTTTATTATAGCGTAGAAATACTGATCCTTGTGGGCCAAATTCTGAAGTACTCGGGCCAGTCAAAAGTCACAGAGATGTCAAAGGGTCAAATATGATTTTACCATAACCTCAAAATAAAGCCATCGAAACCAGAAGCTGAATTGTCTCAGCGAGTTATCACAAGAACTGATGCACTGAAAAAGTCATGTATGGACATAGGCATATGGACAAAATCATGTGTAGCATCACATACGAAGTAAGAAGGGGACCCGGGAACAGTGAACGAATGTTTGAATAGAGTAACAAGTGAGGAAGGAAATATATTTTACACAGTTAAGAGGTGTAAGTAGAAGCAGCAGAAAATTCAGGCTAAAAGCCATATTTGACTCTGGGACTCTCTCACGGGTTTTCCTCATTTCTGAAGTCTGTCAGTACTACTTACGATGTATTTTTGGGCCTTTTGGCAGATATAGGCACACCTGGGGTTTTGTTAAATATGGATGCGACAGCTGATAGCTGGTCTGATAATGCATCTGTGCCAGACTGGAAGTGGCAATATCTGCTGCTTTGTACTGCTGGTGGGATCAATGACTTGAGGTCCAGCAGAAGACTGGAAGAGTAGAAGGAAGAACAGCTCGTCACCAGCTTTGTGTCTACGACAGCCCAACACTACTTGATGGATAGAAGAATGCCTCTAACGTTCATCTGATACAGCCTTTCAGGGCTGCTTGCCACCACAAGCCACACTACAGTTTCCCAGCCCTTATGTGGGAACCACGGCGCCCAAGATTTTGCTTAGAGGAGGATGTATTAAAACACATTGCAGTAACCAGGCTAATTGTCTAACCTCCCGACAACTTTGCTCTCTGTAAGAAGCAGGGACCATCTTTCCGTGATTGTCCCCTGCCGTCTCTCTCAGTCAGCACGCCGAAACGGTGCAAAGCGAAGACGCGTCTGCCA
>NW_009608813.1:0-37833 GCF_000690535.1 Cariama cristata
AGGGGGTGAAGGTGGGACTGGGAAAAGTCAAGGAGCGGGGGAAGAAGTAGGGGGAAGGTGTTGCTCAAATTTTGTCTTTGTTTCTCACTACCTAAATCTATTTCAATTGGTAATAAAGTAATTTTCCTCCAGTCGAGTCTATTTTGCCCATGTTGGCAATTGGTAAGTGATCTCCCTGTCTTTATCTCAACCCATGAATTTTCTCATTGTATTTTCTTCCCCTGTCCTGCTGAGGAGCGGGAGTGAGCAAGCAACTGAGGTTGGCTGCTGGCCAGGGCTAACCCACCTTTTTGGTGCCCAACGTGGAGCTTCAGGAGTTCAAGGCAGCAACAGTAATTGAAAGACGTAGTGGCCAAAATTCAGACTGGAGAGTACCAGGGAGTGCAATAATTGTGGGGAGCTTGGATGCTGGTGTTGGGAACGTGTCGTCGTAAAGCGGTGATGGGACACGGAGAGAAGTTTTATTGTGTATAGACTGTTGTTCTCTTTTTTTTTTTTTTTTGGTTGCTTTTCTGATGACGGTACTTTAGATGTTGATGTTGGGAACTTTTGTTGAGGTAAGTGAAGGTCATAAAGAATGTATGATGAATGTGGATTTTAATGATAATTATCAAGTGTGTGTGTCTCAGAGGCAAGGGGTGGAATGGTGTGGAGGCAGCTGTGACCGGCACGCGGTAGCCCCTGGTCTGCTCTCACAGCGGCCAGATTTGCAGCCCCGCTGCTACCAAAACCTTGGCACATACACCCAGTACCTTCCACCACTCCTATAACCCCTGGCTCCAGGAGATAAGAAAAGAACTCTCAAGTATTTTCATTTACCACAATGTAAACTCTCCTCACCTAATTTCAATTACGGTGAATGCAAAATCAGTGAGAGGTCAAACTAGTCAAAGTGATAACAGTATTGTAAGAATTAAAATATATGTTGCCATTCCAATAAAATGAAAACGGTGCTCACGGTTAACTTGTGTGAAAACAAAAAACACTTACTTGGAGAACTTAACTGATTATTTAATTTTGGTATTTGAAGCTCAAAATTCTGAGTTTTCACTTAGCTGTAATCCTTTTAGATTCAAAGGGAATGTTTCAATGAAAAGGCGAGCTCTGGTTTAAAGGAATGACAATCAGATAACTATTTCAGTTGCTCAGGTATTTTTTTTCCAACTCTTTTTAGCCTTTTATAAGACAAAGTTGCATTACTTATGAAGCTTGTTTAAAGTGATTAATAGATAACAAAACTCAGCCACTGGACTTAAGATCACAAGCAAGCTACTTGGTGCGTAGTCCAATCAGTAAATAGCCACTTAATAGCAGTTTAAGTTTTTATCAGTTGCTTTATTTGTGCTCTTTGCTTGTAAGTGTTAAGTGTGATAATGGAAACACAAATATAAACTTGAAAGTTTCCACACTGGTCTAAACAGACCTGTACACCAAAATATTTACAAAAAGTAAAACAAACTGAAGGGAACTATGCCAAGTACCGTCCAGGTCTTAAACACTACCGAGTGCTCTCACCAAATTAAGAGAAACTGTTATCATTAATGGATAGTGAATCAGATAATATCACAAAACCACATGTTCTTTTATTAATCAAGAAGGGTAATTTTTGAGGAGACTTGCAATAAACATGTAAATTTACAACAATGAGGGGATGGGAAAGCTCAAAGAGGGGACAAAACACATCTGTTGGATCAAGAGCTGCTACACGATTTGTTTCTGATGTGCCTTACATAATCAAAGCTCACTGTGGGAGGGATCTGGGAACGCAGATCATGGTGGGGACAGCTCTGCTACAAAATGTTTAATTAATATGTTGATTGTTGCTGTGAACTTCAAAAAAATAAACTTCAGACAAAAGAACCCCACAATTTATTTTAACAGGAGGGATTCTTTTCATGTTTGCATAAACAGGCGCGTTCCCAAAGTGCTATATAATGTTCCTTTAACTCAATCACTGCTCATTTGCTCTATGTTAAAATACGCTAATAACAATATCACACAAATAAACACGCTCCATTAAATGCATTGATTTATTCTGCATTCGTGCCTACCAGCAAACCACAGTGCACGACATAGCTGTGCAACCCAAATTAAAAACAGAGATCTTGCCCTTCACAGAGCTTAGTGAGTCTGAAAGATATAACAGCTGAATGACAAGCAAGTCAGGTCAGAGGAAGACAAGAATTAGAAAGAAAAAGTACAAATAGAGTGGGGTCAATTTTGATTGCCACCTACAGCAGCAGTAAGTCAGGACCCATGTGTCCTGCTAATCTTAGATGGCAGTTGCTTGTAGGCATCATGAAACAAGTAAGTATTCAAGAGGACATGGTAAATCTTGTAGAGATTTTGACTGGGAGCTGCTCCCTGGCTTGGGCAGGAACAGCAGAGGAGAGCAGAGCAAGGTTTGGCTCAGAAATGGAAACAGGCGTGACTGGAGCACAAACAATGCCACAACGCACAACACTGGAAGCTCACACATGGGATGAACAGAGCTAAGACTTGATGAAGGCCTTGACTGCCTGCAGTTGCCGTTGTGAATGACAGAATTGGAAATCATCACACAGTGGTATTTTGTGGAGTTAAGAGCATTTATGTATAGGTAAGAAAAGAAACGCCATTCTAGTAGCCGAGGAACAAGCTGATAGCAGCACTGGCAAAGGAGACTGAATGGACCAAATTTCTGAAATACCACCTGTGCAGAAGTGACAAGAACTGGGCAAGCTCTACCTGTGTGCCTCTAAAGAAAAAAGCAGAGGACAGAGTCAAAGCTATGCAATAACTTAGTATGACTGAGAGGTGGGCAGAGGTAATGTGTGAAGATATGAAAAAGTCTTAAAAGCTCAACTTTGGCTGCTATTGTTCAGGCTGAAAAAGAGCCAATCCACTGGGTATTAAAAAGAAAGTTTGGGGAGTCAATAATAAGTATTGTAACAAACCCCAAACCATGATTTTTCAGAAAAGAAAAGGCACAAAAGACAGTCGCTCACAGGTCTAGATTAGTCTAGTGAAATTAAAATCTTGGTTTGTGGTGCCTATTTTTAGAACAATAAACTAGCATTATCACTGGTGCTAGCTTATCCTTTTGGTGTCGCATTTTGGTGCCAATCGTTCATCATCACTGAGCTGCGCACCAGGTTGGCTAAAAGAGCTGAGTTTATGCTGAGGGAAGATCTGTATAGAGATACGGTTCCATGACTAACGCAAATTCTAACAAAGCTGCTTATGTTGGAGCTAAAGGTCAGTCACATACACTAAAGGTCAGAAATAACAAACTAACAAGGAAATTTAAGAATAATTTGAGCAATTATTAAGTGCTGTCAAAACATCTACCATTCTACAATCACATTTCTTCATTACTGAATGAAGAATTTTCAGTTTTGGTTTTTTTTCTGCCACGCACAGGCAGGATGCTATCTATGGACCTGGGAAAGACCTGAACTATGTTAATAATGTTATCCCATTTGAGTAACTACAGACTAGGGAAAACCAGTGGCACAAAAAAGCAAAAATGTGGCTAAAAAGGGTCTCAGCTTCAGATTGGAGAGCTTCTAGGATAGTTCTGTACTTTCTTGTATTACAAACAGAGATAAAGGAAATACTTTATTCATTGTTTTAGAAATCAAAAAAATGGGACACATTTCCATGAGTAAAGATCAGTGCAGGATGACAGAAATTTTCATTCTTAAGCAGCTTTGCTTGGATGTTTTCCAATAATTAAAACAATCTGATATTAGAAAACATTCTAATGAAATTTAATTAAAATTCTCTCTTTAAAGACAGGTATACCCGCACCCTCCTCACAGCTTCCAGCTTGTGGATTGCTACAAAAACAACTGATCAACATGACAAAATGCATCTCTGCTTTAGTTCTATTTTACGAGAAAAGCTCATGAGACTTCTCTCAAAGTTTTTATGTTTTAAAGACATATTTTGAGTATCTAGGACCAAGGCAGAAATTTTAAAAAATTATCACTAGTCAGAATCTTATCCAAATGCATCCTAACCAACTTCTCTGAATTTCCACTTGTATATTAGGGAATCACATTTCAAGATAACACATCCTTGTCAGGAGTGTCTTTAATGACAATTTACTTCTGCTAGTTAAGTTTAGAACAGTGTAAAGCAGTGATTACTGAAAACCAGTCTAAATTATCAGACCTTAAGTAATTTTTGATGGAGTGACATTTACTATCAGTGTTTCTCATAACAAAAATACCTCATGGTTCCTCCCTGAAAGACAAGAGCCTCCAAGTGAGGGTTTTGCTGCTACCTTGTGTCTGCTATTCAAGTGCAAAATAATCTCTCAGTAGATATGAGCATAGCAACTACCAGAAGGAAACATCTCCTTACCTTTCTGTGGCCTGATAATAAAAGATTGCGTAGCTCCATTCACCAGTCGGCAATATCCATCTATCAAGTCAGCCATATTCTCTGCAATGGTTAAGGATGGTGCTGTCACTGTCAGAGGCTAAAGAAGGAAGAAAACAAGGCACCAACAAAGAGGTATTATTGTAGTTGCAAACACTGAGTAGAACAGCTGTGTCATTGCATCAGAACTTTACACACACTTGCAAACAGTAAACAGAAAGATGTGGGTGAGCAAAGAACTACCAGATTCTTGCTTTACCTTTTCTGTAGCAAATTTAAAACAGGAGGTTCAGAAAGCACAGCTGATAAAACCCTCCATCCAAATGTAATATTAATCCGGGCTTACTAAGTGGCTTGCTAGCTAAACTTTCAGTCAATCACTATTCATTACAACTGCTATAACTTTAAAGGCTATAATTATGACATTTCTGAAGGAGTTGCTTATTCCTTAAAGCTCTTACAGGTGGTATCTTTTTTCCATTCTTTTGCAGCAATTTATGCTTTGCCCTAAAAAGTAACCTTCCCAATTCCAAAAAAGATCAAAAAAAAAGAGGAAAAAAAAAATGGACAGTGGAAAAAGAAATGAGAGACACAGAGACAAGCTATTAATTTTAATACTACCAACATTCATCATCCTCTCCACAGATTTTCCAACTTGCCCTCAATCCTTCTCTACCACAGTGACTGTTTTCCAGTGCATTGGACCAAGGAAAAGATTTCACTTCCAGTTCTGCCTCCACGTAATATGAGGGAACAAATTCTCCCTTTTTCTATTTCCCCTTTTCACAAAAGTGAAATGGCTCAGTTTCCTCTTTAGGACTCAGCATCATATACATATGCGGGCTACTATTAAGTTGCACTTAATTTTTAAATTAAGCTTCTTTTACAAATATCAAAGTCTACAAGCATCAGATGCAAAACTTAAAAACATATAATGAGCTCTAACTCTATTTTAAAACCAAAAATATTTAACTAGTATAATAACGACTGCTCACACTAAACTTCCCCTTAAAGAATAAGAAAAATCAAACAACTGCAGAATGCCTGGAATGCGAAATGTTAAATTATAATGCACTGACTGCAACTAAGGGAGCAGCAAGAGAATTTAAGAATAACTGAAACCTTTGTACACATACACAGATAGGCAGTCCCCAGCTTAAACATGCACGTACAAAAGTGAAATATACATTTAGTATATCACAATTACACTGACAGTAGAAAAATCTAGAATGAAGTTACAGACCAGAACAAAAGTAAAATATACAGAATATCTTCATTACGAGTTTACTAATATCCACCCCTTCCCAGGAAAACCAAAGCCAGTAAGTTTATCACAACTGTCAATATCATACCTCAGGTGCACCTGCTATTTTGAGTTGCAACATCCCTTTTCTGTCCTTGTCTTCACTGTTTGAATACTGAATAGTTTGCACTTGATTAAAGTCTGCTAGATGAGTTGGCTGCAGAAAGGCAACGGAAAAAGTAAGGAAAATTTCAAAATTACAGCAAAATACTTTGCCTTTATTCCTGATGTTGCAGAAACACATGTAGACTTTGATCTCCAAATTACACTTGCAGAAATCTGTTTCTCTGTTTCCTTCTACAGTTTCCTTAGGCTTCGGCTAACAACATAGACAAATACCCACAGTATTCGCAAAACGAAACCAGGCACCAAGTTTGCCTACAGAGGTCACTGTTAAGTAATTCCAGGCACATGCTAAAGGACAGCGCGGAAACAACCTCTTGGAGGTCAAGACAGAAAACTCAACAGGTTAACCACATGGAACCTGCACTCACAGCATACTTACATACCTCCAGACTGCTGTAAAAGGTATGTTCTTAGCTGGCTACCTATTCCTGATCTCCAAACCTTCTCACTACCTTTGAACTAATTGCACATGGGCTCACCTTAAGTCATGATTGTAAAGGTACCAAATATTTTGCTAGAACCACCTCTCTGAACATAACTGCTTTGCACAATGAGGGTGTAATGGAAATATTGTCATACAGTCAATATCAGGTAATGAAAAGGCTCTTAAGGGTACGAAGTAAAGCAAATAAGCCAGCAATGGCTGCACAAATGCTAGACACTAACCGATTAAACAAGCTCCTCATTTACACATTCCTAAGAAAGAGGAGAATAATTTAGAATAATCTGCATATTTCATCGTTAAAAAGTCACCACCAGTGCTTCAAGTTCCGCAAGCGAGCACTTCACTGGGAACAAAAGCCAACAAATTCAGTGCTAAGGCTGACCTCGTCTCTCTACTTAACCAATTGCATTTCCTCCAATCGCAAATGATGAGATTAATATCTGAATAACTGCTGTATAAGCTGAATATCCCAGTTCTTCTGCGTTTAACTCAAAGATTAGACTTGTCATTCCCCTTTGTGTGAAGCTGAGTTCACAACAGCTCACGGTTGTTAAGACAGTAACTGAGAGAAGAAAACAGAAGTAGACTTACATTCGCACCCTTGTCTGTAAGGTAACTGATTCCTTCTTCCGGGCCAATTGCCAGTTCCACTGAAATAATCCAGCTTGACTTCAGAATCAAAGGAGAAAGACAGGGCAAAATTTCAATAGTAAGACAAGACCTTGCCATGGAACGCTATCCTTCAATGTTATAATTATAGGTTTTAGTCATTAATCTCTAGAAGTTTTAAAACTCTTCAGATAATTTAAAATATATTAAAATCAAGTAATTCTATAAGTAGCAAAACTACTCATGACTAGTTTCCTGGGGATTTCTGCTACTCAAAATGTGTTTCCATGTGTTTTATCTTAGGCCTACATGAGAACTATATATTTCCTATATTTCCTCTTCTCACGGACATTGATGTTCATGTTCTAATTTCTACTTGAGTG
The DNA here is from genome assembly GCF_000690535.1 of Cariama cristata. Classification (NCBI taxonomy): domain Eukaryota; kingdom Metazoa; phylum Chordata; class Aves; order Cariamiformes; family Cariamidae; genus Cariama; species Cariama cristata. The sequence continues at coordinate 7,235 of NW_009608813.1, forward strand.
TCTATTTTCACAAAGCTTGCAGACTTTAGGCCCTTTCCCAGTATTTGTTTGAAACTGGTAGAGATTAAAAGGCATTAGAGGAAAATTTACAACAGACGCTGGGAAGCCTCATTTCCTCATGAAACCAGCTTAAAAGTTGCTTCACCTTCAGAAACAAAGCACCAATAAAAATACTTAATAACGTACAATTCTTACCTTATTAATTAATGGTGCTTTTTTAACAGTCAACTGAGAAAGTTCTAAATAAAAGCAATAAATATATTTTGTTGTAAATGAAATCCAATTGTCTCTACATTAAAACAGGAACTGTGCAAGCAATTAGTTGCAGAACTAAGCAAAACCGATTAGACTCGTAACTACAGCGTGCATGTATTCTGGTGCCTGTCACATTCTGCTACTTACACCGAGAGCACACTTGAAGCATTCCTTGTCAAATCTGTACACTGGAGAGAGGATCTCAAAGAATTTCAAAATACTTTCTTCTCTATTGAGGTTGGCAAATTGTCGAAAAGTTTGTTGGATCAATTTTCGTAGTGTTTTGGCCTGTGTGTTAAAATGTTTAAAGATCAATTATTTAAAAGCTACTCAGCGACAGTGCATTTTAGGAGTTTCAGTCACGTAGTATCACTAACAGTCTCTTTATCAATGAGATGCAGACAATTCTCAAGAAAAAACCCAGAAGCTTCAAAATGTAAGTAACAGTTCTGCCTTCTAACTTCTGCCTGAGAACAAAATTATTTCTGCTATATATTATAGAGGGAATATCTAGCTAATGATGTTTTGAATAAATTATAATAAAAGACATGTTAACTGTTGCAGGAACTATTTTTTCTAGATTCCTCATTTCTCCCAACTTCTTAACTGTGTACCAATGCAAAACCACAATAACCTACACCTTCCTACTACTTTTTAAACCTAAATCACCATTCTCTTATCTGGGAGTAACAACCCAGTTGTAGCTGTATCTTAATCTCTACGCACAATATCTTAGACTATCCATAACATAGTTGTTTCTTGAAGTCTGATAATATGCAAAATAACTTCCACATAAAAAGATAAAATTTAAATTGTGAATTAAAAATCAGTGTAAAAAGTAAAACAAACATTTAAATTGAACTATTTTAACTATATTGCAAATCATTTTATTAACGGTTTTCAGGGTAGAAATAACCCCTTAGAAAGAGCAGCACAAATCGTTCTCCCAACATCTGGGACAGTGGGACACAGCAAGACACCTATTACATATCCTGAAAAAGAAAGCACATAGAGGATACAAGCAGGCTTTCAAACAACTGCATTAACAAAAAAACCCCAAAAAAACTAAACTAAGACTTATGAAAAGTGAAGCATCTGCCTGTATATAATGTATAATCCCTGGAAAGGCTGCCACTCATATGAAAATAAAAACAGAATCTGAGAAGCAATCTCTTTAACACACCCCAAAACTAAACAAGCAATCAAGAATCCTGATTAAAAACATCTGTTTCTATACACTAGAAATCATCTAGACAAAAGTGCCTTCTCACCTGTCCTAACCGTAAGAGCCATAGAATCATGTAGTTTGGAAAAGACTTAAAAGCACAGGTATGCTCTGTAAGTAGTGTAGGGTCAGGTCACCCACTATTTACATCACACAGTGCCAAAATGTCAAAACCACAAACCCATCTATTTTTCCCTTTGCCAAAGCTTGACCTGTGTCTGAAGTGACTGAACAGGTTTAAAACAACCTTAGTAATACGCATTTCTAACATATCTTCCAACTAACAGCAACGATAGAAGGTAAAACCATGCTGATTTTTGCAATATGTCGAGGTTAAGACAGGAATTACCACTGTTCCTCTACCAAAACACATCTGAATGTCCTATTGTAACAGCATTAAAAACTCTTCGTTCTTTCATGTCGTCTGTTAACAGCTCCAGGCACTACACAAACATAAACTTCCTTTTGTCCCTAGCACTTCCAGTCAGGTCAGACATTCATTTTTAGTAAGCCTCTAAAGAACATTCAGAACTCTAAACAGGCAGCATTTTTTAAAAGGAGTGTTCAGAAAAGAGTTACTCTAATAGTGGTGATCCAAGGGTGTTGCATATTCACATCCAAACTGATGATCAGTTTTGCAACGACACATATGCGGGTTGAAAAAAACCCCCTCAGCTCAGCACGTAAACTATGTTATAAATTATTGCCATCTGGTTGTAATTTGAAATTATTGCGTCACTTTAGCGGAACCTTTTACCAACTATTAGGTGGATCAGTACTCTAACAGGCTGTGGATATTTGGGTACGATAAAGAAAGCATAGAAAGCATCTGGCAGTCAGGAGACCTCCCTACTGCACCCACGGCTGCCTCAGACTTTATTAGGACTCAGACACACTACACTGGACCTTTCTGTTATCTTCCTTTTTACAGAGAAAACCAACATTAAGGGAACTGAAGACCTCACCCTTAACTGAACACCTGGCAAATACCAGGAGCGGGACAGTACACACACACACACAAAATCTGCTTGCTCAACTTGTCCCAAGTATTTCAGCCACTCAGTTGTTGAAAGATACTTCACTCTGCCCGTAGGTTGTTCTCTTAGCCTGTTTCAGCATCATCTTGACTTCCATGCCTAATGGCATATGTTATTTGGCTCTTTCAAGTATGCCAAGAAGACTTCACTTCAACTTTGAGATCATTAGTAGGGTGTAAACATAGCAAGTCAGTCAGAAAAACACACCTCTTCCACAACAGAAGAGAGCCATTTATGGGAAATATCGGCAAATGACAACTTTGAAGGAAATGTACTGAAAATTTGCTCTTAAAATATTTCCTAAGAACAATTTTTTTTCCTCCACTTTTGCTCAAGGCATGCTCTAGAATGACAGGGAAGACTCCTAATTTGCAAACTAAACAATCATTTCCCTGCATCCCCCCAAGCCCCAATTCTTGGTTTAGTACAACTATTTTTTTTCCCCCCATAGTGTTTGCATACGTGATATGGCTACATACAGAAAGCATGGATTAGCAGTCCCGTTATCTTCAAGGCACCATTTACTAAGCTAAACACAGGAAGGTTTCTTACTCTTCTCTAGTGAAGTAATGAAAATGGAAGGCTTGCTGACTCAGCAACTTCTCCTCTGTACTTGAATTAGGTTGTCTTACTCTTTCTTGAACACGGGTAAACAGAACTACTTGCAGCACGTATGAGATATAGTGCATTGTCCAAAGACTTTTAATGTTTCCTCCTGGAGATACCTCCCTAGACACCTCCTGGGATAGCACTTACTTTCTATTACAACATTCCATCTTACAAACACTTTGAGATCAGCTAACATAGAGATGTCTTTAAACTCCTGACTTCTTTTTTAGTTATTTAATGAGCTCCTCAAATAAAGCTGAACCTTCTGGTTTTAAACCCCTCTATATCACCTCATACTTTGCACTGTTAAATATTTTGATTTTAATTTTTCCAGCCTTCTGGTCTTCCTATACATAGAGTGATATCCTCTGTATAGCTGGCATCTCCTAAATGTGTAACATCAACAAATTTGATTACCACTGCACTATGCTCTAAGCTTTACGTCACTAACAGACAGAAATATTTAATTTCATATTTCATGGTCATCAGGAGCCCTGCTTTGCCTACCAGTTCACTGATCTTCACAAAGTGAGAGTCATTTAATCATCTGAACCAATCCTAGATTATTTTTAATAGGGATTTAATTTTCCTCTTCATATGTCCAGCATTGTTTTCATGTCTTTGCAAGGTTTTTCTCAGCTTCACCTTCTGGCAATTCTTGCTACTTCTTTCTGCTATTCTCTCCATTTCATGATTTCTAAAGAGTAGTTTCCTTTGTTGGTCAGTTTTCTGGCTCCGTAATATCATTTTTGAGACAGTTATTCATTCTTTTACGTCTGGAGCCTTCCACTACAATTTCTCCCATTAGCAGAGAATACAGTTTCAGATAATTGCTTAAATTAAAATGCAGAGGGATTACTTAAATCCACTTGACTTCATTAGCTTCTGATTTTCAAAAGTCTTTTGAAACAAAACCCCTCATGACAGACCTTTTCTGTTTATCCATTTAAATCACAATGTAGAAACTTCCTAAATCTGAAGTCGAATTCTATCATTTCTGTAAAACCATCACTGTTTACCAAAACCAGCTCTAAAATATCAATTTATGATTTATACTTTCATGTATGAACAGTAAGAGATTATTTCACCCAGACATTCATATCAAGACAGCTATAGCTGTAAAAATACTTGGTGACCATTCTTAATCCCCCTTTTCAAACCATGTTGAGAAAAATTTGCATTTTTTACTCCGGGAACATATGGACTTCAATGGAAGCGAGATTCAACTAACATTTATATCCCTAACTAGGATTAACATAAGTAGAAATTACTCGAAATCTTCCTTGAATGAGTCGGATACAGTCTTGAGGAAGGAAGGCAGAATATGGTTTATTGAGTTGCCGCTAAAAATAAGCTAGTTTCTTACATATTCCCTTCTTCTTTCTCCAGAAGTCTCATTTCTCTTTTTTTTTGGGGGGGAAGGGGGAAGTTATTTGATATTAGAGGATCTGAGGACTTGTTTTGAACTTTTGTCCACAAGGTTTGAGAGGCAGAATTGTACCTCTCTCCCAGTGGCTCAGCAAGGTCACGTAAATCACTATCTTAGTCCTGCCACCTGTACTACAGGGATTCATACCCCACACATCCAACAGACAGCTTTGAGATTTTTTCACCAAGACAGCACAACTGCACAGCAATTCCTTTATGACCATACGGTGAAAATGATAATGCAATTTTCAGATTTCTGACAATTTTTTTTTTAAAGTAGTATACAATTGACTGAAACTATAATTACCTTCACTGAATCTAGTAAACTCTTCGGAAAAAAACGTCTTAAACCAACATCTTTCCTGAAACAAAAAGACACACAGCATTAATATAAAAAACGTTGTGCAATATTATATTGCTGTTTTTCAGGGTGGTGTTTTGGGTCTGTTTTCTGTCTGGTTTCCAACTAACACATGCAATATAGTGAATGATTTTCGTAGTAAGGTCCTTGACAATCTCAGAGTAACAAACATAGTATCACTAAAGTGCTAACCAGAGCCACTCCACAGCAAATGTGGGATAGCAGTATCTTCTAGTTTAAACTCAAAAGGATAGCACATTTACAGCAGGCACCTGGCATGGAAAGTGTATTATTTGAAATATTGGCTTGGGCACAGAGAATTTTTGAGAATAAACACTTTTCTTTGTACGTGTTTTAATAATTTAAAGAATACCAAAAAAATATTCTTACAGCACGTAGTCAGATGAGAAGGGAACAACATGAAAATGGCAAATTCTAATAAACATCTACTAGAATTGAGTAGGAAATACAACATAAAGGACTTCTCATGAAATCAGCTCAGTAAGCATGTTGACTGCCGTTCCACTACTGTTTTGCCCTTCGCAGCACTACAATTAAAGGTTTTTTAAAGTTTCTACTGTCGCTTTTTCCTCATATTGAGCATCTAACGTTAAAATTCCCAGCTCTTTCTTGCAAGTATTCTCACTTTTTGCATCTGTAATCAGGATCCTAATTCTGTCCATAAACTCAGATTTTGCAAACCAAATTACATCAAGCTCCCTTTCACACTTATAAATAGGGTTGCAGCCCTGGTTTGAAACCCAGAGCCATAAGGATTAAATATTTTTATGTCTCAGATGTGCTGCACCTAGCTTACGCCTGATGTGTGTATGTATCACTACAACTAAATATTAGCTTCAAGAAAGATGCCTGAGAAGTTGCCAGAGATATGTTAGTGCAGAGGAAGATCATTGTACAACCAGGTGTAATAAACGTTGCATGACCATGAACTAGTTGTATAGCATTAGCAGAAAATTTGCAAGAGAAAAAGGAAAAACTAAAAGAAAAACGTAAATAGGAAAAGGACTTATATCTTTGCCTCTCTAAGGTGTTACTGACTTTTCATTTAAACTTAAGAGGTTACAACCTCTTTTACGCAAACACCCTTATCTGCTTCTGAAATGACTATGAAAGCAAGATTGCCATGACCACATGCTTTGAACATAAACAGAAACACATCTGGAATTCTTACATTTGGCAAAGAAAAGAAAAGTCATTAGTGAGCCTGAGATACACAGTATAGATTCACTGCTACCTAACGGCACAAGAAGAAAGCCAACATTAAAGTCAATATAAAAAGCTTACTCAAAATAATAAAACAGAGTATTGTTAAAAGCTCTGTAAAGACAAGTAGTATACAATTTCACAAAACATACCAAAAACATCCTCAACTAAGAGGAGCAGAACGTTTATGCGCAGCAGCCAACATTGGCATCTGTGCAATGACAGTAAGCTAGAAAGATTATAAAACTTTCATAAATGTTAATTCCTTTGATACATTTCTTCTCAAATGCAAATTATACGCAGTTTATCATCCCACACAGTTAAATAAATCTAACACACTATTACCATCTAAATAACATGCAAAGACATTTTGACAAGGAATATATTAGTTTAACATTAAGCATCTGAGAGAGAAATGGTGTTTTCAAAAATGAAGCACCCTACATCACTCGAGTATTACTCATCTTAACAGCACTGCAGCACATGGCTGCAATAATCTGATTTGATTTGTTATTAAAAGGAGTTGTAGAGCAGCTTTTTGTACAGATTTGTATGTCACAAATTCAGAAGAAATTCCTATGCAGAGTACAACAAAACACGACTCTTAATAAAACTCGTTAATAAAGCATATCTTGTGTTTAACTGAGACAGCAAATTTATGGACTGGAGGAGAATTTTACATAAGAAGCATACAGATTTAATGCCATGGTCAACAACAAACTATGGGTACCTATAACCTATAAATAAGAGAATAAGCATTGGAAATTGGAACATACAAACAGTTTTAAACAGACAACCCTACAAACTCGTTCCCTCTTCTCCTCAGCTGCACTGCTTGGGGGTAAAATGGCCAACCTGGGATATACACCAACTCCATCCTCCAGATTATGAACTCAGACATCTGTTTTCCGATTGCCAGTAAGAGATAATTAGCAGCAAGATTCTGGTTCACACAGTTCTACTACAGCTTTGTGTTTAACCTCATCTACTCCGTCCTACTTGTGGGCTTCACTGTAAATTTATTTTTTTTATGTATAAACTTCAATAGGATTAATAGACTACCAACTACATATAGATGATACTGCTTGTCATATAATGATAAGCAGCTTTAGGCAACATATATCTTTATTTCTAGTTTTCATCCCAATTGAAGTTACAACATAATGTGAGATTAACATAATAGACTTCAACACGCTTTTTACAAAACTGTGGCTGCAGCTGTTCCTTCATATAGCTCCCATTTTTGTACTTGTAATTATCCCTGTTCTATGCTAACAGGCTTCACATTTATTATGAAAAAATTCTTCTTTCATTACATGAAGGCCCAACTATTAAAGGCTACTTAACAGTTTGATTCTATCCACCATTTCCCATCCAGATTTGGTCTTGTATGAAAATCTGATCAAAGACGAATATACATCAAATAGACATCTGACAAAGACAGGCAAGAAGCAATCACACCAAATGCAAAAAAGTGCCATTTAAAAATTGCACTCAGCTGGTTAAGTGCCTCATGACGTTCTTAAACTAGTAAAAAAACCCCAAAACAAACAAAAAGCCTCACTTGAGAAATAAATATTACTTGTGTAGATAAACCTTTGTAGGTTATTAAAGTGGTAAGATCAAATGAGTTCATTTTGGGGACTGCTGGCACTTTTTGCAGACTGTTTCTAGCTTATAATTATCTACAGCCACTTTAAGGTGCTTTTGTCCTTCATCTCTCCCAGTTAAATCCCATACAAAACACATTTTGCTTCTAAAAGAAAAAAATTAAAAATAATCTTGAAGTCCACAATTCGACATTTCCAATTTTACATGGCATTAAGCTGTAGCTGTTAGATCTTGCGCATCAGGGTTTTGCTTCACTTTGCCTTTCACAGCAGCAATTAAGTTATTTCCTACCAAAACAGTTACTGCTTAGAAAATACATGCACTTAAAGAAACAAGTCACTGTTAAACTGGAAGCAGCCCCATACTGAGTCCTCCAGGAACTCTCACCTGTTACAATTATTAATTAATACTTCATGTCATCTGTTATGACCCTTGTTTCCTTTGCCTCATTGTTTCCAAAGTTGTTAACCTCATTACTAATGTTTGTAGCTCATGAGTTGCCAAATAACTGACTTAAAAATACCCTTCTTACTGGAACATACGTAAACTACAACCACTGTAACTCACATTACTTTTAAATTTTTTTTGTATCACCTTTTAGCCTTGTCTGTCTGCTCATCCCGTTCATCTTTATTAGTCCTTTCTCATTTTGTTATGCATTTCCTCAATCAGCATATTTCTACTAGTGGATATTGACAGAAAACCGAAGTCCTTCAAAAAAACCTCTAATTCAAACAAAAATAAAGCTTTAAAAATTCTGCACAGATAAAGGAGCATTATATAAATAGAAGACACTGTATAAATAAGCAGGTAATTCATTAAAGTTATCTTTACCTTCTAAAATCGGTTTCCTCAAAAATTCTTGTGAACTTATTGTGGTGAAAAATCTTATCTTCCACCTTCAAATTCTCTAATTTCACACCTCTAAAGTTAGCACATGTGTTTTATTAAAAATAAAATAAAAAATCGACACTTCACTGCTACACCATCATTTTATCCCAATTTTATTTTAAACTGTACAGCATCTTTTCACAAAGATAATTAGTAGTGAAGACCAGATCATTGGTGTATGCATGAATGACACTTGTTCCACTAAATAAATACAAACAGAACCAGTTTTAATCCCTGAAGCTTCTAAAGGACTTCGGATTGTTTGGACTGAAGCCACCTACCATACAACACGATTAAGTAACCAAAACACTTTCAGTATAAGGGTGTTTTTTGGTCTTCTTAAAATCTGTCATACATAGATAAATAATAAACTTGCTAATTGCAAGGTCACAATTCAAAAAATTCAGATACTGAACAAACAGAAGAAAAAACAATACCACAAACATTTTCAAATCACTCAAACTTTACCGCAGATGAGTCACAACTGAAGAATGCAACTATGCACAGAAAAACATTTAGAAACAAAATCACCTTAGAACTAGACTTGATGAACCCATAAACATTAGCAAATTTGCAAAAAATCACAATAAGCCTCCTGATCAAGTTTAAACAACTTCAACCCTGTTTCCCTGGACCAGAGTTAAAGGTGTTCTTCCTACTTCTAAACCTTGATAGGTTTCATCATCCTTGTCTTATATTAAAGCACTCAAAGATCTCCACAAACTTCATGGAATAAAAAATTACAACAGAAACGTTGTTATTTAACTGAATTTAATGTTCCTGATTAAGAAACAGCTCAAACCTCAAGCTAGAACACAATACTTACTCTAACACTTCATAGTTGGACTTCTTTTCTAATGCATTGCCTCTCATCTCTCCGTAGGATCTCCTGAAGTCAGGAAAAATATTTGAAAGCGACAATTATTGGATGATCCAGCCTAAAACTACAACATCAATGTAGTCAAATCTTTCAGAGACTTACCATTAGAAAACATTGGCAGAATTAATTCAAATATAAATATTAGTACATTATTCTCCTACCTCAAGAGATCAGATTTTTGTTTTACAAAATAATTTAATGTATGGAACATTAGACAGGACTTACAGCAGTACTGCATTTTCAGAACCACTTTAAACCAGCTTAACTACACTGCTACCAAAAGAAGTGATCTAACCTGCCCTTCAGCAGCTCCTTTCTACCTCCAACAGTACCTCCCTCCTTCATAACAGCACTCGTGTCTGTGCATGTAACAAGGAGAACCAGAGGAAGCAGAGAATGATGAAAACTAACAGTTTCAATCCAGACACGTTCACATAAAAGGTAAGTTAGTAAGTAAATCAAGAATGAGTAGCTGTTGTTGGGAAAGGCCTGGGATCATTGTTTTCACTGAGAAAGTGGACCAATAATGCTTATGGTAAGAGAGTCTTAATAGTCATCCACTAGAAATATCTCATGAAAACGCTCTGAAGAGCCACAGCACAAGAAGCATGGAAAGCAGGACTTGGCTGACAAAATAATCGCCGTTTACTATACTCATTACATCTTTTGAAATAAGGCACCAACAATCTTGTAAGTGTGTAAGGAGCTTGCAGTTCCACAAAGAATTTTTGTTTTCTCTGGGGCTACCAGCAAAACTTACAGCAAAGACATCAGGTTCTCCTATGATACCCAGGAAATTTCATAAGCCTAAATTTTGTTTTATTTTGAAAGTACTGTTCAAAGGATGCTTTTATTCTCTGCTAACAAGTTTACATTTCCCATTAATTTCTTATCAATTTTACTCCTTCCCTAATCTCCCTGTACGAGACAACAGTGTAACTGAAGTAAATGTTTCCGGCTGGAAATTCTCCATAAATTCTCCATAAATCTGATAAATTTATCTTTATTTTCCAGCTGTCTATACAGATGACAAAACCACCAAAAACACCCAAAAGAATCCTTAAGATTTAATAATTTGAAAATAGCACAGTAAAAACTAAGAAACGCAGAGAGGAAAGGTAGCAGCATTTATCTTTAATTACTTTCTTTAGCTGCAGGATATATATATGCACAATGACAAGTCTATTTGCTAAATAACACCACAGATGCATTTTTTTCTAAGTATACTTCACCGTACTCTACAGGCCTTTGAATAATTCAGACAAAGAATTCATCCAAAAGGCTGTATCAAGATGTAATTAATTAAAATTTTAAAATTAATGTTAATTTAAAAAGCACTAGAAATTGGTTACAATACAGTCCATTCAGTTTTTCTTCAAACTGCTTTGTAGCAAAAAAAGTCTTATGACGTTTTATTCAACTATACTGGTCAGAAATCAATGAACTATAAGCATTTTCAAAATTAATGTATGTATTTTGTCAGAAACATGTTGAATAATAAATTAAATTATCAGCTTACCGGATTTCAAGGCAACCTAGTTTCAAAGCAATTTCCTGGTCCACTTGATCTGCTATTTCTAACATATAGTCATTTTTCACCTACAGCAAAAGAAGTAGGTATGCATCACAGAAAGATCAGTTCAGTGCCAATACAGACTAAAATACTGCCCAAACAACTTTAGAATAAATACATGTTAAGTTTAATTTTTTGGAATGACTATTTACAGCGCATGAAGAGCAAAAAGAAGTTACATTCATATTCTCCACAAATGAGTTGCACTTCTGTAAGAAACTCGTTTTGACTGCAAGGAACTTGATTTAAAAATTCCTTATCTATATTACTTCTGTTTTATTAAATATAATCAAAATCTTGACAGGAGGCTGAGCAGATAGTTGCACCTGCATTCAAGACATGTGAGTGTATGCTCTATTCTTGAACCATCTTGGTCAACAGGTTTTAATTTTGTAGGTGCATCTAATCATGCATATAAACCAAACATACGTCCATGCATCACTGTGAAAATAAAAACAGCAGTAAGTAAAGTAGTATATGAAAAATCATACTACATACTGACTTAAAATAATGTTTGAACTAGCAAGAAGAAGAAACAAGAGTGAAACTAGATGGTTACCATCTACAGTAGGAAATAAAACAGGCCAAGGAATGTGCTCTAACTTGGAGGAGGCCCAACCCTATGGTCAAATGGTCGTCCCTCCTCAAGAGGATGGTTGGGCCAGAACAGGAGATTTGGACCACTGCTGGCATGCATCATCCCCCAGCTATGCTTGGGCACAGTCTAGAAGAGTGGTAAAGTGGCATGTGCAAAAGCTGTACCACAGAGCATGCCAAGAATTCAACAAGATGGATTAAGGAAAAAATTTTTTACAATGAGGGTGGTGAAGCACTGGAGCAGGTTGCCCAGAGAGGTGGTGGAAGCCCCATCCCTGGAGGCATTCAAGGTCAGGCTGGATGGGGCTCTGAGCAACCTGATCGATTTTGCTATGTCCCTGCTCACTGCAGGGGGGTTGGACTAGATGACCTCTAAAGGTCTCTCCCAGCCCAAATGATTCTATGATTGTATGACTATGGTGGGTCAAAGCTTCATCATGAGTCCTGGACTTCATTTTTATTTACTAACATTGATGCAGGCAGCAAGCTTACTTTTTAGGTAATACTTTCACCACATTGGAGTATGTAATTTATACAGTTACTAACAACAAAAAAAGAAGACAATAAGAGAGAACAGAACTAGTGCTGACAAACTTAACACTGCAAATCCTGTCTTCTGTGCAACAGGCATTTTTTACCAGTAACGTATCTCTACAGAAGTACAACTTTCTTTAACGGCTCATGTTATCCTCCACCTTATGAAATCATAAACTTGCTACTGAGATCCTAAAGCCTAAGATCTTGAAGTTGTAAAAAATCCTGAAATATCACAAAAATCCATGACTTGCAGATCAAAGAGCAGATTATACATTATGAAAGCAATAGACTTCACAACGTGTTTTTTTGAGTGATGACAAGTTGTAAGAGAAACTATTTCAAACTGCTACCACTATGAAATTCTTAATTTAGAAGATAAGGTAGTACAGCAGCAGCTTCAACAGCTGGAGGTCCTTTCCAGTCAACATCCTCCCAAGACCACATGAGTGTGCAGGATAGTGTTCCCCCACCACCAATGTGACAGCTGGATCCAGCCCTAGACTACAAAGCAACAAATACATAAGACTGTCCTAGTTATGAAGCGCATGAAAAATTTTAATTTACTATTGAAAGAGCTAAAAGAAGAAACGTGATAAACTATGCAAGAATGAGAATATGAATTATTGCAATAGCTGCAACATCAGGAGAAAGCTTCTTGCATTTGAACTCATACAGGTACTCAACATGACAAAACAATAAGCTTTTAACTCTTCTCAATTTAAATCCGACAAATACTAATGAGGGAGACAGGAGAAGAAATAATTATTCTTCAGCATCATGCAGTTTGTTATTTGCATATACATACGGAAATAGTAATTTTCTATTCCCATGGTAGTAATACACAAAATACGTAGAATTAATAATTGCCTTTTTCTCCATTATGCTTATAATTAGGAAAAAAAACAAAACCGACCAAACTTCTCGTGTGAAACTGCATTCTATTTGAGTTTTTCTGGTAACGTTTACAGAGATTTATCTGATTAAAGGTTTTAAAAAAAGCCCCCACAAAACCACAGACTTTATATATCTGGTAATTACAACGGCTCTAAGTGATACAAACAGAGAGATATGCATCTTCCAGGAAGTGAAGATGTTTCAATTCTGTATTTTCATTCAAAACCACGAATGTCCCTAAGTGCAGAGAGTCCTATGTGTTAGTCAAACAGTCACTGCTCCAATGCACAAAACATCTTCTAATTTATTAAATCATTTATAAACGACCATGTATAAATTAGAGATAACGGTCAGTCTTTCCTCATAGGAGAGACGCTCCAGGTCCTTCATCATCCTCATGGCCCTTCACAGGACTCTCTGCAGAAGCTTGACTTCTTTTATATTCAAAGTCATTACAACGCCTGGAGGCATTTTCAAGAAATTGGGCAATGCAGAGGGTTGGGCATTTCTGACCAGCCTGTACTGCTCAATACCATCAACTGACAAAATGGGAAGAAGTTTCCCTGGAAAGGGCACTTCTGGAAACAAGACAAAAAATGCAGATATTTTGAGTAGTATCTCAGCTAGTGTCCATTTACAATTACTCTTTATTCTACTGCAGAACTGCACCGGTTAGTAATGGTATAGTACTTGTCTAAGAGAAAATGTTAAAGTTGAACAAAACCTTGGTTACAGAAATCAGAACTACCATCTAGATGCCTTCATAAATGGCACAACATAATAACTTACACAGAAAATTAAATCAAAACTTCTGTTCATCAGTAAGGCTATGAAACCTGTCCTGCATTAAAAACGTCACACCCAAGGTCAGAGCACTTAAACCTGGAAGGCCGATTTCAGGCTCCCACGTTAGTACCATAAATGACCTCTGCAGCTCACAAAGGTGGCAAACAACAAAACCGTACTTCTTGTCTGCAGGTCTACATGAGGATATTTGAAAAGTAAGAAACAAGCTGAAGATGCAAATTCTACGTGAGTTCAGTTCTTACACGGATGCCCGTATTCCAGAAATGTATCAAGTTAAAAGAAACTATAATCAATTTACTTCTTGTTTGTATTATCCATACTGAGCTTCAATGAACTTTAATTGTACTTTAAATACAAGCTTTCACTTCATTCTCCTACCCTTTTTCTGAGAATTCACCTTCACGTGTAGGCCAAGTTCCTTTACCTAGAAAGCTAACATACCTGTTCATAAAATCCATTAGCTGGCCTGCCTTGCATCCACCCAATTCAAATATCCATTGGCTAGGTCACTTCTATTTAATTAAACTTCTTTTTTAAACTATGCATTCAATTTTTTGAACCATTTCAACAATTTTGCATCACCAGGAAATTTCAGACCTGTTATCCACCTATTCCTTGAGGTATTCAGACACCAAAAAGAATTGGCTATAGCAAAGTATTATTTCAATCCTGACATATAAAACTGCCCCTTGCAGAAACTATGCTAATTTGAGGCTACTAGTATATCATAATGAAATATTTATTCATTTATTTCACAGCTCATTGCCTTGTAGATCCCAGTACTGAAGTACTCTATTTGTTAAACTAAACAGCTTAAGAACATCTTCAGTTTCGTGCAAACATATTTTAAAATGCTGATAGCCTCAAGTAACTACTATTCCATAAATAAATAAACAACATTACCCAAACATTTAAAGTTTGGGGTTTCTTTCCTCTTGCCCTCTGGCTTGTGAGCTTTCACAAATTCTAGTCATGTTTTCCCAGTTAGACTCTGCAAATATAGGCACCAGAACTTCACTAAGAAAATTTTTAAAACCCTCCTCATTCCAACAATTTGGAAGAAAAAATAGGCGTTGTGAAAATTCTCAGCTTATTTGTAAGACAAAAGTGAGACACTTTCACCACAATGCTGCAAGCAGACAGTTGCCTACTAGAGTGCATAATTTTGTTAAGTATGACAAGCAGAAAGAAGGGGGTCTTTTTTGCACATCCCAGTCCAGAATCATGGAATCATTATGGTTGGAAGAGACCTCAAAGATCATCAAGTCCAACCATATACCCAACGCCACCATGCCCGCTAAACCATGTCTCAAAGCGTCCCATCTAAACGTTTTTTGAACACCTCCAGGGATGGTGACTCCACCACCTCCCTGGGGAGCCTGTTCCAATGCTTAACGACTCTTACAGTGAAGAAGTTCTTCCTAATATCCAACCTGAACCTCCCCTGGCGCACAAGAGACCAACCCCCACCTGGCTACACCCTCCTTTCAGGTAGTTGTAGAGGGCGATCAGGTCTCCCCTCAGCCTCCTTTTCTCCAGACCAAACACCCCCAGCTCCCTCAGCCGCTTCCCATCAGACTTGTGCTCCAGGCCCTTCACCAGCTTTGTTGCCCTTCTCTGGACTCGCTCCAGCACCTCAAGGTCCTTCTTGCAGTGAGGGGCCCAAAACTGAACACAGTATTCGAGATGCGGCCTCACCAGCGCAGAGTACAAAGGGATGATCACTTCCCTAGTCCTGCTGGCCACGCTAGGGATGGACACACACAGATATTTCATAAAGGTGGAGTAAATTACATATATTCCTTCCACCTCACATTTCAGCCAACAGAGAATCTCCCTTGCTGATTTACTGCACGGGGCAGGGTGCGTGTGGGTGTTGTTTCTGAAGTTCCTTGGTACAGTAATGTGGCGTTTCAGGTCTTTCAGATTCACTACGTTATTTAACTTGAGAAGTGTGGTAAAAACGCCTTCATCTGCCTAAGAAATGAGATGAAAACACAGAAAAAATATCCCCCCCCAGCATCCACAAGTGACCGTTAGAAATATTCACAAAAGCAGTCATGACTTCCTCTTATCAAAATCAATAGCTGCACTTGATTATTGCAAAGCACTGCATATACATTATATAGACCTATTCATTTTTGTGTTTAAATGTTGGAAGGTATACAGAGAGACTATAAGCTTCAGGAAGCCTATGGCCATAATCTTGTGTTTTAACTAGATTGAGCAGCATCCTATTATGGATAGCAAAGGTAATAAATTGATAGAAGAAACCAATTTTATCTTGCTTTTTTCAGAAACCTGTCCATACACATTCTTCTTTCAATTTCAGTAAGTCTAAGAAAAAAACCAAAAAAAGCAGATTCAATTTCTACTCCCAGAATACTAATGAGAACTTCTCTTATCACCTTTAATTTTTATTGACTATTCTGTTTGAGATGGCATTAGATCAACGCATAAACTAATGCTTGTGTAAAGACTAGATAAGAATTTTGCAAGAGGCTCAGCACAAGCTGCGTAACCTCCTAAGGAAAAAGCCTGAACAAATATTAAATGGAAGCGACACAAGAGATAATTTAATGGTAATTAAGTGCACTGCCACAAGGCAACTGAATAGTTTTCCTAGAAGTCTTTTGTGTTTGCTCAATTATTACTTTTATTATTGTTGTTGTTAATATAGTTAAATGAGAGGAATGAGAATATTTTTTGTCTGTTTAAGAGAAAAAAGGTCCTATCTTTAAGAGCATAAAGCCTACATACATACAAAGACACCAAAATGAAACCCTGACAAATCTAAAGAATTCTACCATTTTTTTCTGTTTACTACAAATTCAGAAGTATGTTAAGCAGGAGGATGAATCCTGATCCGTGGGTTTGGGAGATACTGTTATCCGTGAGCTCGTGTTATGTCTGTGGAACTGCCCTCCTTGGTGGTATGTGCAGACCTCTACTTATGGCTTGGAAGTTCAGTTATCAGTACGCAATGCCTGGAGGAAGGCTGAAGAATACGTCATCAAAATATATAAACACACTATTCAAGCAGATCAAGTATCACTGCTGTTGTTCTGCTCCCCATTTTAATTGTTCAGAATGGGATCTCTCCAAAGGCTAAACCAGAAAAAAATTGTAGGATGCTATTTAATATACCTTAATTTTACCTAGTTTGTAAGAGAATGCTAATTTACATAAACTTGTCATCCAAACCTGGTTTTGAAGAAAGTACTCCAAAAAAACCAACTAGCCAAACAAGAAACAGCAAAGCAGCAACCGTTACCAATTTCCATCAATCCAACGAAGCCTTTAAAGTATTCCTGCTAAACCTGTGTGGCATTACTTCAGTTACACCACATACTAGAGACCAGATGCTCTGTAGTCATCTCAAATACTTCATGGTCACACAAATATGCAAATAAAAATGCATAAAGATTAACAAGGCAAACACTTAGATTTACACCAGGATTATAAATTTAAGTGTTAGACTGCTAAAAGTCTATATACTTTTTTCTTTGGTAACAATCAAAACCCCAAAATACTAAGTCTTATGCAAATCACTTTGCTTTATGTTGCTTCCAACACACTTGCTTCCATTTACTTACCCATTTTGCTTTCTAGCAGAATGTGCTTATCTGAACTTGTAGAGAAAAATATATTGGAAAACAATTTAAAGGAGGATAAAGACAAAAATAATTTCTTGCTGCAAGCTGTGGTGTTGATTCCAAGCACCTTTTCCCTTGGATTTTTTTTGGTAAATGTTCTAACAAGTTTAAATCAGATTTACAGTCAAGCAGGTGTACGCTTGGGGGGTGGGGGGAGCAGCGGGGGGCGAGGATTAGTCTATTTAAGTTCCATTAAACATAGTATAATGGAAATGCAAACTACTTCAGGCTTCTAGGTGAGTATAACTACAATGTTCGTGTGAGAAGAAGTAACTGTACTTGCATTTCTTGTTCATAGGCTCGCAAATAAGAATTAAAGTGTGACCTATGCTTCACTTTTGTAGTTAACTTCTTGGTCATGACAGCTACAAACAGTATACTACAAGGAAGGGATGCAATATGTGGAAAACATGAATGTCAAGCACAAATGCCCCTCTCAGAGGTAGGAAAAAGAAGTCTTTTACATGTCCTGGTAAAATAAAAAGTGAAACAAAACTGTCACTCCTCTCCAACATACACTACCTGTGTTCAGCGAATATATGCTTAGAAAGGGCAGTAGTACTTAAAGCAAACAAGAATTTAGAAGTCCAGCATAATCCTAGGCCATAAGATATTTCCTGACATATTAACGTCCTGATATTCAGCGAGAATTCATTTTGTTTATTTATTTTCTATTCTCACCAATATTTTAAAATATTTTTTTCATCACTATTCTTCATGGGTTAGCCAGAACAAAAATCTCTTACAGTCTTTTGAGCATTAAAAGTTCAAAGACACTCTTAAATCATAACAAAAGAAAGAAGGTGAACACTGAACCATGAACTAATGAGCTTTTTCCACAAGGAAGACAGGCACGCAAACAAAAGCCCAGGTTCGTTTCTGATGTCAGACTTTTAAAATATTTGTTCTTTTACTTCAATGGGCAAATTACTGATGGTGTAACTTCTACCTTCTCAAAATTCACTAGGAAATAACGGGCACTTTCCTAGCTATATAAATGGCTAGCAAATTCCAGCTGGTACAATTTAAAATAAAAATCGGAGACAGAGGAAAGCCCATGTTTTTGAAGACAGAGAAATCGGAGAATAGCCCTATGCTAGCACACATGATTTAAGAAGAAATCTATCACAGGCCTCGTATTTTATATACCAGCTGCTACTTTCAAAAGCCATCTGCTTCATTTTTCTGCACACGATTTTTTTATGCAGCTGCAGTATTTCAGAAAAACGTTCACTCAGGCTGACAAGCCATCTTGCCAGTGCAGTTCATAAAAACACCATACTGGATTTAAATTTCTTTATTAAGAACAAGAGTAAAATCCTTCTGAACTTAGTATTGAATGCTTTCCAGGAGTTTAGGGATTTTAAAAAAACCCCACTTCCTGTGTCTTAAAAATATATTTTAGGTTTAAATGTTTATATGCTTAGAAATTATTAAATAAAATTATCAAACTTTGCTACAGAGTTTTCTTTTCAAGCATAACTACTGTGGAAATTCTTTAGCAACAGTACTATCGAATGGCGTCTCAAAAAGGGTGAACACCCATAATTAGCCACTACACTGGCTTTCCCAGCTCATTTAATGTTACCAAGAAATTTCCCAGAGGATAAACTCCAATTTTTCAGGAGGACAGTTTAAAAATAAGCAATCTATTTCTCTTGCTTTAATTTCAATGTCTATGACCTACTTACACAACTTAGTCCTCTTTTTTTTTCAAATTGGCATTGCTTTGAAAATTACATTTAAACAGCACTTCAATGACTAAGTACTCCCTAAAGAGTTAAGTGCATAACCAAAGAAAATCACCACCACAATATATAAGATATTTAGATAAGTAAACAAAATTTCTTCTGTACTCCATTTAGTAAGTAGCATAAGAATCATAATGATAATAGTTTAACGAAGCATGGAAAACAAAGATTCACATTACATTTTCTCCTTATCCATTTGTTCTATCGAGATATTTTTAGCTGTTTTTTCTATTCAGAAGTGATGTACTTGTGCTTAGTTAGTGGCATTTATATTAACAAATACAACCTTCCTCTTAACCTTCCTTTATCTGCAATAATTATTTATTTATTCTCCTTTTTAACAGCTCAGGTGTGTTTAGCAGCTACTTTTAAACGTTCAAGTTTTTAATATCTGAAGGTATTTTAGTGTTTGGGTTTTGTACGTAATAGCTCACTCTCAGCCACCACAGAACTGCTCAATCAGGATCTTTGTTTTACACTAACACACAACACTTCTGGTGATGTTGGTCCTACGAAAGTCCAGTGAAATTTTTCTGCAATTTATCAACTCTTAAACTCTAGCTTCTGTAACATGAAAGTCCAGAATACCTCAATATATCCATCGGGAAAGCTCATCTTCAGCAACTACTTATGTGACCAAGACAACGATTGAAGCATATACCACATTTGTTTTCCCCACAATTTCACATTTAAAACGAAGTGTTCAGGGTACTCCTGTTCAGACTGCATTCTGTTCTGCACTTACAGCAGGTATCACATGCAAGTCCACCATGATCCACGACACAGCTCTTCTGTGGTACCCTTTCAGACATAATTATCTCAAATATTCTGTGGTTTCTGCTATAATCTTTCTTGTAGTGTTAAATGCACCTCAGAAATGCTGTAGCGTACCCTGGGACAGATACATCATTCCATGAATGCGGAACAGTCACCCAATATAATTGCTTATGTCTGTAATCCCCAAACTGCAAAAGGAGATGGCTCCTTTATCTTTGCAAAGCAGAGCCCACCCACGTTTACCAACAGTAGGTTCCTGTAGGACACCGAATTTTCTTCACTACAGAATCAGAATAATCAGCTTGAAGGAACAGGGTCCCAACGCACATTACCACAGCTTCAGAAATCTTATGCAAAATTAACCCTCAAAGATTTGTGCCTCATCTGCTTCGAATGAAGCACCATACGCACAAAAGCCCAAAGCATGCTTCTAATGTCATCAGTAGTTTTAGGAGCCACCTTAATGATCATAATGGTAGTTTTTAAAATATGCACAGTAGGGAAACACATATGTGTTTCCACCCCTATTTACCCATCTGATAATATTAGACTTATTACAGAAGATAAGTCTACATTAGGGAAAATTAAGGCTTTGGTCTCTTCTAGTGGAGTTAAAAGCACAGATTCGGTATCAGGATAACATTTGCCATCTGCCCTCAGCTGCTCCTCCTCTTCGTCTTCCAAGGTCACAGTCTCTGTATTATTCAGAGGTGATCTTTGACATCTCTAACTAATTTTGGAAGCTCCTCTGTTAATAATAAGGGCATTAGAGATGGGGTGGGGGGAGGAATCAACCACTGACGAGGCATTGTTAGGGACAAAATGGCTAAAAATGATCCCTTCTGTCCAAGCGGGCTGATCTCCAGATGTCACTACAATACACACTGCTGCCTCTCAGATCTTCGATAAAGTAGGACTATACTCTTGGGAGCCATACAGTACTCAACCTACTAAGCATGCCTTGCTAACAGCTAATTTTATACTTCTCGTCTCTTTGCTTTTCCAGAACAAATGAGTCCAAGCATCAACGTCAGTCACCTTTTTTTTTTTTTTTTTTTTGGTCTGATGCATGCTATATACAACCTAATACACTAATCAGAATAACATTTTGTTCAAGATTACTAACAAAGACATGTCCATGCATCAGTATACGGAAACCTGTCCTGAGCATTCTTGATCTTGAATTCATCATCTTGAACTAAGAGTAACTCACATATGACTGCAAGAAGGCCCACAAGCACTATTTTCACCACTCTAGTTGACAGGTGAAAATTTTAAATCAAAGCAGCCATTTTTCCCTGGACTGAGCTTAGCTGACTATTTAAGAGGTATTTAAGGATACAAGTAGGTTTTACATTCCTATCATACAGCACTAACAGAAAGCAGGCATTTGGTATCTTCCAAATGTTCTGTCTCAAAGTAGCTACACAACTATACAAACAGTAAAATCTACAACAAGAATGTTAGCATAGTTTTGAGAGTGTAAATCAACTTTTATAGTTTAAAAATTAGTACTTTATGAGGTGTTGTGGGTTTCAGCAATTTCAAGAAACCAACCTCTGTAAAGGATATCTCACTTAGAATTTTGTAATTCCTTTTGCAAGCTGTAAGGAGCAGACAGGTGATGTTCAGTTTGATTTATATTTTTCTCACTTTTTTAAAAAAAATTTTTAAAATTTTTTTTAAGCAGCTGCAATTCTTACATTTATTACCACTTCTCTGTAGGGCACAGTTTTTGTGTCAACCATTAACTCTTCCTGAAAGCTCTTTTGTTTTATTTTTTGTTTTAAACAGGCTGCCAATATCAGGAACAATGCCAGCTTTTCTCTCTCTGTCCTTAATTTTCTTCAAAGCTTTTCCTGTCAAAGTCATTTGCTTTAGGTCTCCTATTTTTATTAGGGTATAGGAGATGTTGTTATTTAATTAGGTTAAAGAGTCTAATTCCCAGCCTGTACTTCAAATTATATCTCATGCACCTAAGCCTTATAAAACGTTAATCATTAAGTTATTACAGTAATTGCCTGGACTTAAAATTTCCTACATGTTGGGGACAGTGTTATAAAAATAATTGAATTTGCATGATGCATTTATCTGCTACAATATAAAAGAGAATTTTCATTTAAGGAAATACATTTTAAGTGTTAACATTATCTTTACAGACACTACAGAGGCAGAGCAAAAAAGTGCCATTTATCCAAAAGAAACTTTGCCTCCTTTCTTTAGAAAATTTTCTTGTTTTCTTCTAAAAAAATATTTTTTTTTAAAAAAAAGCATCACTTCTTTGTCTTTTCTTTTTCAAAACAGTTGTCTTATGAAAACGAACCTGCATTGTACTTCTCCGGTGAAACAGAGGATCCCTGTGGCACAGAATTCAACTCAATTTTTTCAGAACATCATTTACCTGCCCTAACTTTGAGATCATCCTCTCTCTGCTTGCAGTTCCTTCTCTCGTGCATTACACAAACTTTGGTTCATTTTAAAAAGCAAATCCAAAACATAGTCCAGTCCTATGGTTTCCTTTATTATATATATGTACACCTCAGGGCAGCTCCACACTGCAGGTTAAACGAGGCAGTATAGAAAAAAATTCTACATTGATAAAAACAACCTTTTCTTATTCTTCAGGACCTAAAAACCCCAAAAAGTTACTTTAAGTCTTCCCTTTGAAGCACAAGGACAGCAACAATGGAACAGCTGATGCCTAAGAGCTGGTTCCCCCCTCCCCCCCCCCAGATGCTTACCCCCTTTTCATCAAGGGATAAACCATCTCCAATTACTGGAGGCTAACATGTTATTCAAGGATAAATGTGTGCAGGCTCTTGTCCCACAATAAAAGAAAGGCAATTCAAGCAGCTTACGTCTGATTTTCATTATATGAATGTTTTTAAAAGCTGTATTCTATCTTGATGCAAGATACGGCTTTCGTTCCTCACTTAGCTATTAAGGCAAAAGAAGAATCCCGTCCCCTTTATTTTCACCTCCCAACAGCCATGTCACTGGAACAGAGGGAAAGGAAGACACTTGCAATGAATTTTCCCAACATTTATTTAAAGCAACTGGAAATGCTCCCAAAAAGTACAAGAAAAATGTGAAGTCAAATTTTCATTACTCAAAAAACTCCCATTTTTTATTTCTCCTCTTGTACCTTTATGCTTGTTTCCTCTGGTTTTTCTGAAAATGGTGAAAATTCATACAAAAGACAGGTATCTTTATTCTTTTGAGATTTACAAAACAGTTAACAGAATAAAAAAAAAAGGAGGTTACTTATTGATAAAAATTAATTTACAGTATTTTTCATCAGCAATCCTGTGTACTTCATGCTTACGGTTTTGGGGGCAGGATTAGAGTTCGCTTTGGTTCAGATTTGGGTATACAATACGAGACACAACTGAAGGCTGACACATAAAACCTATGCAGCAAGCATCTGCCAACTGTGCAGACAACCATAAATCTGGCATTTCCTGATTTTTGAATACTTTAACCTCACAATTCAAACAGCACTGGGTGGGATCCAATTTGCCTAATTTGGCTGAAACTGTAAGCAGTTGGGCCCAAGGGAATAATGCAGTCAATGCGGTATCACCACCTAAATGCTCCACTTAATGAAAAAAAACGAGAAGACACCTCTGAAGACCTGTCATCCACTACCTTTGACACCTGCCAAACAGATCAGTAAAAAAAGAATAAATAAAAAGACAACTCTAATGCCATTAGACTGTTGATCAGAGCTCTCAACTGGGATGTAAAATGACCTGGCTTGAACACACAACTCCTCCAGTCCAGAGCAACGGCATAAGCACTAGCCTCTACCCCATCTCAAGTCTCAAAGCTGAAGCACAGTCTGAAACACAAGACGCTTTGACGAACTGCATGGTATTAATATTAGTATGACTTATTCTGATGTTATAAACAAGTTCCATGGTCCTCCCCTCACTAATTTTAATCCTTAGCTGGACAGATTGCAAACCAGGGGCACCCTTATGAAAAGTCTCATTAAGTGCCCTGCTTTTATACTTCCAATTAGAACAGCTTACACCCACTGCAGATGGCAGAATGACCGCCACCGATTACAAAACGGCTGTACATCAAGCTACAAACAGTTCTGCTCATAAGTTCTTGATTTGTTCAAGACTCTTGAAAATAAAGAATACCTAAAACAAAGAAGGGTTACAGCAACTTTAAAATAGCCAAAATCAAGGTGGGGGGAAAAAAACAACAAACCACCAAAAAAAAAAAAAGATTCACATATTAAGTTGAAGTTCAGAAGACTGAAATGCTTGCACCAATTTATACAGGGCAATGCACTCATTGAAGTGAACAGGAGTAGTCATGCATGTGAAGTAACAAACGTGTGCCAGTTTTCAGTTTAATAGCCTGATAATTGTGCTTTGGGTTAACTCTATGAATAAACTGTGTCTGTTGACAGAAATTAAGGTAACATTTTGTTATCTTTACAAAGGTTCAGGCTTTTCTGGAAGATGCAGTTCACTTGAGGATTCAGTCTTTTACTCAAAACTCTCAGCTTTTTTTTCAACAACACTGCTGCTCTGCAACTCAAATTCAAGGAAATATTTACATTTTCTAGAATTCATGGGTGACAGAAGTCACCGGTATTTCTTTTCCTTCTCCATGACTTACTCAAAACTCTCAGCTTCTTTTTCAACAACGCTGCTGCTCTGCCACTCAAATTCAAGGAAATATTTAAATTTTCTAGAATTCATGGGTGACAGAGGTCACCGGTATTTCTTTTCCTTCTCCATGAACTTTTTAATTTAATCTTGCACATTTTTAGTAAGTCAGAACACATGTGTTTAGATGTTAACAAGTTAGTAGCAGGTTCTCAGCCTCATCTTGAAAAGGAAGACTTAGTCATGGGCAGCATCTGGTCTTCAAAATCTTTTTTTCTTATTTATAACACACAAGACAGCAATGTATTTGACTTTTACATCTACAAAAGCCAATTTGATTACAGAAGTGTTATTCTGTTGGATTTTTTAAAATTCTGTAACTTGGTCCTATGTTCATTATATCTAACAGTTATTTCTGCACAGAAAGCTCAAGATAGCTATGTATGCATATATGATTCATGTACGTTCTGTTGTTATTGCCTATATACAACATGATGTGTGTGATTGAGAGCTGTGGTTAGCAAAGGAAGACGTTAAAATGTTGCACGAATGACAATGAGAGAGGAATAGAATGTGAAAAATTGCCTTTCCTTGTTTTTCCACATCCCCCTCTGCTGTAGGTCTGTCTTATGATGCAGTGTTACTGCTCAAATTCTTTTCCTGCCTTCTTTTTGTAAGTCAGTGGAGTTGCCTTAACACTTTACCACATGAAAGTAATTGTCCTAATTTATTCAAGAGGCCAAGTGAGACTTACGGAGCAAAACAGAATCATGGATAGAGAATTATAGCTCTGGAAAGTTGTGCACCTGATAGCCATGAAAACAGAGACTCAAATACCTTGCAGCATTCCACAACACAGAGCAGTGACTCTTGAAGAACTGGATTTAGAAATACCTCACAATAAGGTGAAGAAAGGTGAAGAGAAAAAAAAAAAGATGTGCAGACCAAGGAGACAAAAACCTCTGATTTTCATTGTATAATAGAACTAGGATTCACGGCACTGGCAGATACACGCAGTTGTCGTCTTTGCATATCAGTTCCTGATGACCTTCATAAACTTTCTTGCTATTCTGAGCCATTTGTATCTGTTTAGAAGGATTTCCCCAAATTTAGTAAAAATGCATTTCTCAGAAAACGCTAAAATATATTCCTCTGGTATTTTAAATTCCTTGTTTGAAAGAAACAGTTATCTGTGGCACAAATGAGAGGATGTTGCAGGCTTCCCAGCTGTTGAATAGGTAAATGATGGAGTTCAGGAAATTATTTTGGAGCTCATCACACACTTTTGCATCACAGTAAACACAAATCTCCTATGTTTAAAGTCAGTATGAAGGAAGTCACTTGCTGCTAAAGTAAAAAGGAATACAATTTTGTTGTTTCTACAAGAACGTCAGCCGTACTAAAAAGTTGCCAAAATTCAGACATTTTTAGGCTGAAACAAGTACGTCACACAAATCGGTTAAACTAGAATGCTAAGTCCAGATAAGCACTGCACTAGAATTGTCTTCTCAGAAGTCAACACCATCATATAGCAGTACAAAAATTTCATCACACATTAAAAAAATTAAGTCATTTACCTAAGGCAGGAATGTGTGTGTGTGTACAATAAAGGATAGAAGACATTTAAGAAATGAATACAACCATGTTAATTCTATATTCTGCTTTCAGATGAAGTATTGGACAGGGGAGAATTATATTTTCCTCTTTTTAGAAATGTAAAAAGAAAATTTAGTCAGAATTCCTGCTTCCTGGTTCTTCATCTACAAACGTGTCGGTTCACAAGGGTAGAAAAGTGCCATGCTTAGGATCACTCCAGTTATATCGTAATTTTAGGGGATGTTGCTCAAGAATCATAGTATGCCCTGAGCAATCAACCTAAGATCAGGGTATTTTTAAGTGTGATAGAGACACAACAAAAAGAACAGTAGTCCGTGGGAATAGTTCTCCTTGGTAGAAGCCTTTGGGGTTTGAGTAACATTATCAGTACTTCATATTGTTGTGCCTTTGACACAACAAGATGAGTCAGGTTAAAAAAAATTTCCCATTTCAAAACAAAACTCCAGAGCTTTCATGGTGTAGTTCTTGAGCTCTGCCATTTCAGCTGACTTCACAAGCCCTCTCCCCCAGCCTCTCATTCCTACCTTATTCCATCTCTATCATGACAATACTCCATAAAATGACTCCTTTAAATAATCTAGATTAAAACTAATCCTCCATATAGTAGTTACAAATAGTGCAAAAAAAACACAACATAAAAACATATCTGGTTCACAAACTTGGCACCATTAGTAACACAAACTGTTTGTAAAGCACTAACAGTATTTCAGTGTATGAAGATAGAAGACACCCCTAACAAGTATCCAATAAGTAAGCTGAATTTTTCAGAGATGCATGGATTCTTAAAGTTAGGGGATACTACAACCATTCTAGTCCAGACTCCTCTAAAAGATAGCCCCAGGAAGTTTTACTTTGAGGTGCCAGTCTAAAAGAAGATTAAAATAATTTAAGTGAACAAAATGAAGGTTTAGGTGCTTAACTTATAGAAACTTCTCCCGTTACGCAGTTTTACTAATCAATAAGAGATACTCAAATAAAAAAACAACCTAATAATATGACTGGAAAAAACATTCCATGGTTGTAGTGAAATTGCACACTTATTTACACTTGCAAAAATAAGGAAATTCAGCAATTTAATAAAGTGTGAAATAACTATAAGAAGCCAGCTGAACAACAGTAGATTTCATCTGAGTTAAGAAGACGACTGCAGAACTACCTTGTCTTTGGAAAATATTCCTGGCCACTTCTCAAGGAGAAAGATGCCACGGGCCTCATGCCCTTTCTGCTTTATATATGCAACCTTAAATTTTACCAATTTCTGTTTCTGCAGTAATAAGTTATCTGCATAAACAAAGCCAGAATTTTCCAAATTGATGCCAGCAAAAGAAAAAGTAGTAGAACTGAACATACCTGCTGATAGAAAAAATTTAGGGTTGGTTTGTCCTCAGTGAATTGGTTTAGGAATCCTTTTGGCAAATATCGAATTCTCAATTCATATCTGAAAAGCAAGAAAAAGAGAATTAAATTGCTGAGACCAACATAATAATCAAGATTTCCTCACATATAAAAGACATCTTCAAACATTCTTCAAAATAAGGATAAAGGCAAAACAAACTCAGAAAATTAAGGGAAAATTTCCTCTTTTGACTACTCAGAGAACTAAACCAGAATGCAGTACTTGACATTTCATAAAGACGTTTACAAAGGACCTTTGTAATAGAAGCAAACATAAAACCCTTCTGCCTTCTCAAAGCTTGAGTGTGGACTGAAGCATCAAGACTGGGAGCAGATATGCTATCAGGTCCAGATCCACGGGAAGAGAGGTCCTAATCAGGTGATGACAGCAGATGAGCTGCCATAACCACTGATACAACCCCCTGGCAACAGCCTTTACCTTTGGTTATCACAAGCATGGTACTTAAAACACAGATCCCACTGCTTCACATAAGAGTGGCAAGCAGTGCTACTCACCAGGGAGCCACATCCTACAGTCAAAGCAAGGGCTTACTCAAGGAACATGACTCTGCTCCTCTGATCAAGTGCTGTAATATTCACCTCTCAATTGTTCCAAAGGTTTTGAAAGGATTTCTCTGTAAAAAGGTACCCTACTTCCTTATTCATCATCAAGATGCATGCAAAAGCCAAATGAACCAGTTTTCAACGTGACCGCAGTCATATTTTTCAAGTTAATAGTACATGACGGAGTGAGGGAGATTCAGAATTAGCCTTGATCCATGACCTACACCAAATTTGTATCTCTTCTCAAACCCTAAACTTCTGCTTCCAATCCTTAAATGTAGGTATCATTGCTTGTCCAGCGGTAACAGCCCACGATGTTTGACACGCACTGCATGTTTCCTCCTCTATACATTCCCGCAATGAAATTCTGATAATAAATGTCCTCATCCCTTTGAGTGTGCCAATACAGCATATCCTAAGTATAAAACTCTTTACAGCCCTTTCCCAAAATAAGTATATTTAACAATCTACTTATGATGCTAAGAGCAGATATTGCAAAATTTCAATTTGTTAGTTTCAGCAAAAGAACTTCTTTTCAGCAAGTGATTTGGCTGCCTGCAATCAAAATTTATACAGGGATTTGATAAAAATTTACTAGGAGTTACTGCTGCTTAGGATTTCACTGCAAATAGAAGTTGCAGTAATCTTCTTGGCTTTGAAATCACTGAAAATACATTGTCCCATTAGAAATCACTAAAATAAGAAAAACATTTAGAAGCTGTAAACACACGCATTGTATATGAACTACGAATACTTAAAATGACATCTTTTCATAGTATGGCAAGTTTATTTCACAAAGGAAAATGCATGCTCACTCTCCTTGTGCACACAAAACATGTTGATAAACTAAAAAGAGTCTTCAGACTGTAGAATATACAAGAGCGGCGGAGAACACGTGAAGGAGGGTAAGTTTACATAGGAAGAAATATGTGACGATAAGGTTGGTGATACACTGGAACTGGCTGTCCAGAGAAGCTGTGGATGCCCCATGCCTGGAAGTGTTCAACGTCAGGCTGGATGGGGCTTTGGGCAAGCTGGTCTAGTGAAAGACATCCCTGCTTATGGCAGGGGCGTTGGAACTAGATGATCCTTAAAGGTCCTTCCCAACTCAACCCATTCTCTGATATGATGACACAGGTATAAACAAAAAAAAGATTCAAAGTCACAGTTAAGACAAACTCTCAAAAATTACTCCAATTTGAGAAGGCACACAGAATAATCTTCTATTCCGGATCAGCATTTATATTTGTTGACACACAGCAGATATCTAGTTATTCACTAACATTTTAGATATAAGCCAAATTGTACCTGCAGGTGTTTAAGGACTACGGAGAGAAAGCAGCACAAGCATGCTGTCCAGAAGCAGAAAAGCAGAGGCTCCCCTATCGCCTGCTTCTGCCATATCCCCTCAAATCTACTGCGAAACACCACTGCAGAGACTGATATGGAATAAAACAAATCTGCGTCAAAAAAAAATTACTTGCTTGCATTTTGGGGGACTCTATAACCCAGTGCATTTTAGTTGTCTTTCTACATTTTAGTCTTAAAACCAACACTGTTCTTTGAAAACTGTCCTTATCGATTCCTCATCATTTCCCAGGTGTGCTTTCTCCTGCTATTCTCTCCTCATCCTTTATTCGTTGCCATCCGAATTCCTCTCCGTGGCTGCAAGTTTCCACATCACCTTCCAAGCCTCGCTGCTTGAAACAGTAAGCAGGAAAAAAAGAGTATTCGACTTTTGAGCAAAGAAAAGTTGACTGTCCTGATACTTGAAGGTGAATGGGTAACTGGTTATCCATATTGCAGTATCTCCCAGTTAAATAAAACACGATTTCGTCCTTTCCCACTGGAGCTGCACTTTGTCAGATCACTGGATGTTAATACAAAATACGGCACCTTTTTTACTATTGTTCTGATTAATCTTTGTGAGAGACTGACAAATACATAGCAAAGGCTGACATGTAACTTGAGGGTATTACCATGGCACAAGAGAATTTATAAATCAGACAGCGAAGTCAACTAAGGAAAATTGAGGATCTTGCAAATTAACACAGGCCACTTTCTTGGGCACAAAGCTAAAGATTTACCTGAATGGATTTCTACATACTTGGTTTGCGCACAAGATAGAATGGCAGCACTCAGTGCTTCTGGGGGACAGTTAATGGACAAGGTATTTTCAATGCTTTCATAGGAAAGATGAGTAAGTTAGTAAGTGAACCTGCTGTATTGAGTGTCCAGCTGTTGGCAGCTGGGGCTGCAGGGGGGTCTCTGTGAGGAGAGGC